>NC_051083.1:111425750-111436750 GCF_004664715.2 Peromyscus leucopus
CATGAAGACCTGAGGTAGAATTCTTACTATCTATATAAAAAGCTGTACATAGCTGATTGTGACTGTAACCTCAGTACTGGCGCATTAGGTAGAGACACGAGGATCTTGAGGACATGGTGGCAAATCAGTAGTTTAGGCTGAAAACATAAGATGGAATTTCCAAACATCCTTAGTGTTATTTACATTATTATATTTTTTATTTAAAATATGTTGTATATGTAATATGTATATGTATTTCCCCATTTGTGTGATAAAGTTTAACATGGTCATATGCTGAAGTTATATCATTTAGCGTAAAATGCTATCCAGATGAGCCACAGATTATCCAACAAAAACCCAAGGGCTAAGCATGGAAAAACTCTCTTGAGGTTGCTGGTCAAGAGAGTACAGTAGATTCTGAAAATAATATGTTATTTCCTTTGCCCTTATTTTCTTGGGTTGCTGGTCAGGAGATTACAGCAGACTCTGAAAATAATATAGGTTATTTCCTTTGCCATTATTTACCTGCCAGAAATTTAAGTACAGACTCTCTTGCTGAAGACATCATACATGTACATACAGGATATTGAGTAATAAAGCTTAAACTTATTAGGAAGCCTTCTTCGAGTACAAGCTTGCCTAAAGATCAGAGTGTGGAGATAAGTCACTAGTTATCTATAGAAGACAGGCAGTGGTAGCACACACCTTTAATCCCAGCACTTGTGAGGCAGAGGCTGACATATCTCTGTGAGTCCAAGGCCACCCTGGGCTACACAAGATTGATCCAGTCTAAAAGAGAAAAAGCCAGGCAGTGGTGGCACACACCTTTGATGCCAGCACTTAGGATGTCACACCTTTAATCTCAGCACTAGGGAGGTGGAGACCAGAAGTGATATGGCTGGGTGGAGAGAGGAATATTAGGCAGGAGGAGATAGGAGCTCTTCCCCTTTCTGGCTGAGGATACCATAGAGGTAAGAAGTCTCTCTAGTGTCTGGCTCTTTTATTGATCTTTCAGCAATTAACCCTAAATCTGGATCTGGGTTTTTACTATTAAATTAGAATTAGAATTTGTGCTACACAAGCTCTCCTAGTATCAGGAGGGCTATTCAAGCTGCCAAGGGACAAAAGCAATTAGTAGTCTAACCCAGCTGTGTAGCCTATGTACTGAAACATGCCCAACATGTAAAAACATCCCAAATGATGCAATGGTGGCACTTCTATCTTGGGGGTAACCAAAAGTTATCTTAGACTTAACGTCTACTCATTAGGAGGAAACTCATGCCTAGTACTGTATACTTATCCAACTACATATGCCTGGTAAGGTCATGACCCGTTGAAGGGAACTTCCTACTGCCACTTTTAAAGCCATTCTAATTTCTAACTACATTTTAAATATTTCTCCACATACTACAGACAAATGTAGTACTCAGTTCTCCTCAAAGAAACTTCTCTTTGCAGCAGACAGACCATTACAACCACAACTGGTCAAAATACACAGAACATTTGATCATGGGATGCTAAGATCCAACTGATATATCTATCACACAACCTCTTGTTCAAATTTAAGATGGTCTTTAAAAAAAAAAGAGCCAAATATCATGGTGAAATCGGAAAAATCAGGAAAGCAGAACAGTCAGCTGCTAGTTCTTATCTCCACAAAATCCTCAGCCCAAAGAGAGGGAGATCCTATTTCCTTGTGTCTTATATACCTTTCTTTGCCTAGACATCACTTCCTGGGATTAAAGGCATGTGTGCTTCCCAGTACTGGGATTAAAGGTGTGTGCCACCACTGCCTGGCTGTTTCCAGTGTGTCCTTGAACTCACAGAGATCCAGACCGATCTCTCCCTCCCGAGTGATAGGATTAAGCGTGTGTGCTATCACTGCCTGACCTCTATGTCTAATCTAGTGGATGGCTGTCCTCTGATCATCAGGCAAGTTTATTATGGTACACAATATATCACCACACAACCCCTAAACCTAAGGCTCAGGGAACATCTCAGAGGAAGGTATAGAAAAATTTTAAGTGCCAGAAGACTAGGGCATCTGCTGTGAGATATTATCATATCATATATACGTATTTTCTCCATCTCTCTGATCCTCTTAATGGTCTGTAATAATTTTCTTAATATTTTCACATATATTCCCTAATACCAGATAAAATAAACATGTGACACTTCTCTTTGTGAAATTATCATATTGTAATAAGAACTATGATTTCCCAGTTCATCTATTTACCACAACATAACTATTCTACATTATAGGTGAATGATACTACATTTTTAATGTAACATTCTATTTATATATTCATTTATTGATGAGAACCTAGGTTAACTCCATAACTTGCCTTTGACACTCTTTTTTAAATTTTGACTTTGATATCTTTGAGCAGATACTCAGGAGTATTATACCTGGACAAGATGGGATTTTGCATTATTAGATTTTAGAGAACATTTTAACAGTTTTGTAAATTAGGTGTACCATATTTTAATCAACTCTATAGTGTATAAGTGTTTCTTTCCCACTCTACTATTTTAGGAATCCATTTGTGATTCTTTTATGATGATAGCTATCCTGACTGGGATATAGTTTTATATGGAATTTCTTTCATGGCTAACGTTCAATTTTTTTCATTTATCTTTCTGCCATTGATATCACTTTTTTTAAAAAGTAGATTTCAGTTAACCATTTATTGATTTTCTGAATTTTTAATATATTATGCCTGTTAATATTTTTTGTGTAAACAGGTGACAAAGATTTTTCTTATACTCTTTAAGATTATTAACTGTTTTGAATTCTTTGCTGTTTAAAATTTTCAAATTGACACATTGTGTATTGTCAGTTTTTGATACTATTTCCTGTACTTTTTGAGTTCTCTACAGAACAGAAATTTTTATTTATCTTTTTCTATTTGTATACCTTTTTATTCATTTGTTTTGCCTTCTTGTTTCATGTCGGGTACATTACCAAGGAAAAGTGATGTGAATTCACACCTGTCTTCTTTCTAATATTAGAGGAAATCTCTTTCATTCTTCTACATTCACTGCAGTTTTGGAGGGATTTTTATAAAGCCCCTATTATGTTCAGGTATTGTCCCTCTGTACCTAGCAATTTGAAGTTATTTTGAAAGTCTGTATGTTTGTTGAAACTTGTGACTTTTCCTGTATCTTACAAAATGTTTATATTATTTTTATCTTTACATTTGCAGGTTCATTTATGTCCTGCATGTTTTTCATTGCCTAAACAAAAGCAACTGGATTATGATTTGTGCTCATTTCAAGATGGTAAGAATTAAATTAGAAAGTATTTTATTGAGGATTTAAGGGTCTATATTTGAAAATAGGGTGTAATTTTTTTCTTTTTGTTATTTTGTATGTATGTGTTTATCCTGTTTTAGTGTCAGTGTATCCCTGGTTTCATGGAATGAGTTGAAAAGATTTTGCATGCTATGTAATAAAATAAGGAAGAATAGAGTCACTTCACAAGATATTTATCATATATTTCATTTTTGTTAGGAGACATTTTATTACTACTTCACTGTTTATTATTTATTTGCCTTTTAAAATAACATTTTTGTTTAATTGTGGTATGGCATGTATATTTGAAAATATATTCATTATTCATTTTATCTAGATTGTCCAGTTCATTAAATGATACTTTTTCAGATTCCCCAGGAGTCCTAGGGTTTTTATTGACAATTTCTTATATTAACTGCTTTAATGTTCCTGCGATGAAACAAAATAACCAAAATTAATTCTTAGAAAGGAGAGCCTATTTTGGCTTAGGGTTCCAGAGAGACAAGACTCCATCCTGGCTAGGAGGTGTGATTTCAGGCTGACATGAAAGCCAGGACAGAAAGCTAAGAGCTCATATCTTGAATGACAAATATGAAGAGGCAAGAGCAAATCATGAATGACTAGAGATTTTAGACTCGCAAAGCCTTCCTCCAATGAGAAACTTCCATCATCCTGGTCACACTTCCTAAAGTTCTTCCAACACTAGCAAATGGGAATCCAGTGTTCACATATTGGAGCCTATGTTGGATGTTTCTTATTCAAATCACCACATTTCACTCCCTGGTCCTTAAAGAATCATATCTATGTCATAATGCAAAATGTGTTTATTCCAACTTCAAATGTCCCCATTGTCTTCCACAGTCTCCACACTGTTTGAAAGTAAATGTCTCTTCTGAGACTGTAGGGGATAACTTAGTTTTATCCCTCACCAAAATCAAGAAGTAAATTACATACTTGCAACATATAAGATTGTAGAATACACATTATCATTCCAGCATAGAGGAATGTAGATATAGTGTGGAAATAATGGACAAAAACAAGATCAAAATCAAGCAAGGGAAACTTCAAATCTTGTGGGTCAATCTCTGGTATCTGGGAATTCATCTTAAAAGGGTTTAGATTTATTGACTTCTCCATATTTGTTGCCCACAACATGTTTGTCAATTTTGAGCTGTTTATATTTCCTGTATATACCATTCATTGACAGATACTTTGGCCTTGGCATATCCAAAATTTGGGGGTGCTTTACTGCATCTCAGGCTTACCTTTCAAAACTTTAGGCAATAGCCTTCCAGGACCTTCACAAGGGAGCTCCCTGAAACATGAAAACTGACTTCAAAGGCTCCCTGAAGATGTCCATAAGCCCTAAATTCTTGCTTCCCTTGTGCCTCTGAAGTCATCAGAACATGGATGGAACTACAAAGTTCCACTGACAACCTGAGGTAGATATGGGCCCCTTTTAACTACAGTAGTATAAACTTTTTTTTTTTTTCAAGACAGGGTTTCTCTGTGTAGCTTTGCGCCTTTCCTGGAACTCACTTGGTAGCCCAGGCTGGCCTCGAACTCACAGAGATCCGCCTGCCTCTGCCTCCCAAGTGCTGGGATTAAAGGCGTGCGCCACCACCTCCCGGCTAGTAGTATAAACTTTTAAACTAGATTGCTCTTTAGTAGCAGAACATTATACTGTCTCTCACAAGTTGGAAGTGTAACTGGGTAGCAACTTGTGGAAGGTACCTGCTCACTGTGAGTCATGCCTCTATTGGACTGGTCATCCTGGATGTTATAAGGAAGCAGACAGAGCAAGTCATGTAAGTAGTACTCCTCTGTGGCCTACACATCAATTTATGTATATAGATTCCTACCTTGAGTTCCTACTTGACTTCCCTGGCAGATTGACATGAGACTTGTACTATGAAATAAGCCCTTACTTCTCCAAGTTGCTTTTATCATAGTAACTTATCATAACGATATAACCCTAACTAAGACAGTAAATAATACTAACTGCTACAAATACTCATGTCCAAATCCACATTAAAGGAGGATTGATAATACTTATTCTTAATGCTGGCCCACATATGGATGAACTGCTGTTTCAAAATTTAATTCGGAGCATTGATTTATCCTAGCCTATCTATAAGAAAAATCATTTGAAATTTTGAAACAAATCACAAATTTATCAAATGCTATATCTATCTTAGATATCATGCAATCCTCATTCACTTGTTTCCTTATGGAGATTAGTGTGAGCTAAAAGGATCCTGGACAATGTTCTATAAATGATAGTTAACATGTTTATGAAGATGGTGATATTCATGCTATCATTAAATATTCTTCATTTTCTACTCAGAGAGATAGGTAAAAAGGTAAACTAATTAATTAATTTTCACATTATAATACATACTAAACATGGGGAAGAAAATGGTTTTTAGAATGTAAATCAAATAAGAAGACAAAAATATTTTGACACAATGTTTCTGTTTTGACATGTAAGCAACACAGAAATCATTACTACATTGTGATAAGTAAATACAGCCAAATACAATAAACCTACACAGAGATCTAGAGTAGACACCAGAATAAAAACGTATTAAGAATGAGAAAAGAAAATCTCAATTTGGAGTTGACAAATGCTAGAGGCAAAACATGGAAAGCTATGATACTTAAAAAAAAATCTAGGAAGAGTGATATTAGGTGTTATACTTTGTGCTCTACTTGATTTTCAGTTTAAAGGTGCAAAAAAACTTTTGTGTATATATGATAGAAATAAAAATTCACTCTCTTAAATAAGCCTTCCATAATTCACCCTACTCAATAAGTAGCATTTTCTACATCTTAATAAGATCTGCATTCAGAATTATATATTTTGTCATCATACACATAGTTCCTTTATCAGGTATAACATGTTAAGTTTTTAACTAAAAAAAAAATGAACAGCTTACTCAATTGGACACATGAAGTTTAAAAAGATATGTTTAACATTGAAACAGACATGATAGGAATGATGAGCATATAACTCAAGACATTTAAAATAAGCTTAATATGGTAAATGCTCTAATGTAAAATGTAGACAATAGGGAAGAACAAAATAGTAGTATGGGCAGAGACAAAACATTACAAGAAATAATATTTTTATTAAGGAATTTTTTTATTCATTTTACATACCAACCACAGATCCCTCTCTCTTCCCTCCTTCTAACCCTCCAGGCTCCCCCCAAAGCACCCCCCATTCCCTTCTCCAGTAAGGTATGACCTCCCATGGGGAGTCAGCAGAGCCTGGTAAATTCATTAGAGCCAAGTCCCTCCCCCTCCATCCAGGCTGTGTAAGCCAGCTCATGCACCAGGCATGAATTCTGATCCTACTGCCAGGAGGGCCTCTTAAGTAGATCAAGCTACACAACTGTCTGGCTTATGCAGAGAGCCTAATCTAATCCCATAGAGGCTCCACAGCTAAGGTTGACCCCAGCTTAGACTATTAACAATAGTGGAGAGGATCCCTGAACTGGATTACTCCAGTAATCAGATTGGTGAATACTCTAACAGTCATCATAGAGCCTTCATCTAGTAACTAATGGAAGCAGATGCAAAGATTCCCCAGCCAAGTGCCAGGCTGAGCTCTGGGAGCCAGTCAAAGAGACAGAAAATGAATTATATGAACAAAGGGCATCAAGATCATGATGTGGAAACCTACAGAGACACATTAACTGTAAGAAAGAATATTATTTATGAGTACTGTAACAGAAAGGAAGAATATCTTTTATAGTCTTAGTGGCTAAATGAAGAGTAAACTTGAGGACTTGTAAAATTACAAGTATAAGCAAAATGAAAATGAGAATGAAAACAGTAGAAAATAATATATAAGTACCATGTGAGAACTAGAGCAGATGCAACAAGATAAAGAAGAATAACATAAGAAGACAAAACTATGAAGTATTAAGGACTGAACATTTTCATAAAATTATTAGCAGACATGAAAACATACATTCAAGACACTGAGATCCATCGACATGACAAAAAATAGCAACAAGCCCACAAATCTCAGGAACAAAACTCCAGAAAACAAACTTCTCAAATCTGTATGTAGGCATATAATGAGCCTATGTAATATTGTCTCACAATTATTCAAAATTGGAAGTGTTCCTTGGCCATAGGACATAGGAAAATCAAGCCAAAACTAGGATAGAGGCTTCGAACTTTCTGGCTGCCTCATAGTTTCTGAAAGTGATATGCAGGGTAATGGGGAAGAATTGCCATCCACAGTCTTACCTGTGCAACTTATGTGTATCAATACTGATCGTCATGCAAAAATCCAATGGTTCAATAGCAACAAGTCTATCATGAGAATAACCAATTACTTTGTAATTGCATTTCCTGCACTCTCTGTAACACAGAATTCCTACTTGTACTGTAAACCTTGTGAAAAGCACATGGGTAAAAAATGTTATTGTCCCTAGTAGGGGAGATACTTTTTTTGATAAATGAACATAATACAAGAAATAAATTCCCTTCTGAATAATTATGTTTATCATTATAAAATAGTACAGCTGTCTGCTTTTGTCAGAGAGCCATCTTTTTTACAGTGTTTAGCAGTGAAATCAGAAATGCAAAATTGGTTAAAGAGAACCAATGATTGTTGAAGACTTTGACTTAAATAGAAAATTTAAAATATCCTCTATAAGGCTCATGTAACAAAAACCCAGAGAAAAGAAGGAAGAGCATTGTTGGCACAGCTGTTGCATTCTTGAACTCATAGCATCTATACAAGATTTGGCATATCAACACTCTGTGATGGAAGGGAAAAGGCTCATAAGACCCCTATCTTTATGTGAGGACTTATACCCAGGACACAATAGTTCATGTTGGATGGAGTGCCATTCCCTTCAGTGGCTCACATACTCTTGCTAACAAACTTCCATTGATGTTTCTAAAATTAACACTAAAGAAACTCATTGGGTCATATGGAAATATATGAATGTAGAAAGCAATCTATTTAAGAAGTATATGGATATTAAAAAATGTTGGAGGGAGCATGATAAGATTAAAGAAGGTGAATATGATTGAAATATACTTTGAAACTTTGAAATTTCATAGTAAAACACATTGTTAGGAGTGATTAATACAGGCTAATAAAATCTGGAATGATTCACGTTTCTTACAGATAAAACAAATAATTATATGTTTCTCAGAAAGTGTGCAATCAAGTGGAAAGTAGAATTAACAATACACACGCACACATGTACACACACACACACACACACATCCATAATACCAACACTTGGTAGTCTAAAGCATTATGTTAATGATGTTTGCTATATGTTCAAGGCAAATCTGGGCTACAAGGTAAATTCTCGGTAGTCTAACCTTTAGGGTGAGACTATGTCTGGAAAAAAATTACACACAGAGAAAGGGAAAAATAAAGAAATCTTATTTAGTTATCAGTATACATAGCTTTGAAGGAATGATTTAAAAAAACATTCTTTTTTTAAAAAAAAAACATTCTTAACAAAAAGAGCTATAGGTTAAATTCAAAAGTTCACTTGAAGAAAGATAGAGTATAAGCCATGTCTAGAGATACCAGAGAACATCATGTCTCATCATCTAAATAATATTTATTGTGTTATTTTCAATTCTGTGTATGGGTTTGTGGATATATGAACATGAAAGTAGGTGCCCACAGATGCCAGAAGACAGTGTAATATGGCCTGGAGCTGGAGTGATAAATAGATACGAGTTGCTTGACCTGGATGCAGAAAACAAACAAGTTTTCTTAACTGCTGAGCCATCTCTTTAGCCCCCAAGCATTGCATTACTCAGTTTGTCTAATAGATTAGTTTATTTAAAATAGCACCATTATCAAGTTATTACATAAGTGTAATCTATGATAACCCTTAAACTTTAGATATTAGTGAGATTGTATGGTGTGGGTATGAATTATGCAGTGAATAGTATAAATGATCTATTAAGAAAGAGCAATAACCCAATACAACTTCAAGGAGAGCTATATTAGGTATATTACTTAGAGATTTCAACACCCTCAATAATAAATTAATAAATTCTAAAGGCAGAAATTAAGTTAAGTTAGTAACTTAACTGAACATCACTATTAAACAACCAGAAATGATTGTTATACATAATCTAATTCATGTCTAAGCAGCAGGGTACACACTTCTCTCCAAGTAGAAAGCAGTACAAATTGAACTTGGTTGTAAAAAAGGAGAGGAAAAACGTTGTGTGGATGGGGAATCAGTGTGTAAATCTAAGAGGATTTGGAGTTGAGAGATGGACTAAATATGAACAAAATACAATGCATGAAAATTCTCACAGAACTAACATTTTTTAAACTACATCTCTTAATTTGCTCAACACTTATGCCATTTACATAATTAAATAATTGTTTTTAAAGCCCCACTATGAGTAGTGAGTGCAAACTATTCTAGATTTTAAGTCTTAATCATGTTGTGTGTATGTTGTTCAACATCAACATATTTGAAACAGTGTGTTTCTCATAGTTGTATAGAGGCCAGGGAATCCAAGATCAAGGATTATTTTCTCGTAGGAGAATGAACCCTGCTTCCCATATGGCCACTTGTTTTTTCTGGCAGAGGGACTACACAGTGCTAAAAAATGGCAAGGGAATCAGAAAGGTAAATGGTACAATCTTATGTTCTCAAATAGTTCAAAAACAAGAGTTTAAAAACAAGTGGAATGGTGCATCACTGTATTCCCAAGCAATTTTGATATACATTAATCCATTCATAAATAAAAATGTACATGATAAAATCATTTCCTCAAAGTCTCAATACTTAAGTCATTAGTACATAATTTGACTATCTGATATTGTTTACCCACAGTCAATCTTGGTCCAAAAATAATAAATTAAAATTTAATTTTAATAAATACTTTGTAAATTTAAAACTGGAGGGCAGTTTCATATTGTTTTATTTCATTTCACAAACATATAAAACCATTTGTCACATAAATCCTCATTTAATATGCTATATATCCATTACTTATCTAGAAGTCATGTCAATTATCAGATAGAGTACTACACTCTTGAAATACTAGTGTTCAAACAATTTTTATTTGACTTAATAGTATATCCAATGCACCAACTCTAGTTTTTTTTCTGGATGTCCATATATGGCAAAGAAAATCTATATAGTGCTTCCCATACATGAGTGAACAATTTCAAACTTAATAAAGAGAACAAATATATTCTGAAGTGGCAATGATATAAAGCGCAGTGAATTTTCTGTCAGTGAATTTTGAAATAGAAACAACTTTCAAATGGCAAGAGCTATGGCTGTACTGTCACAAGTGATCAATTATGGTGGTAAAAGTGTAAAATTATGCTTATCCACAGCATCTCTGATTTAATATAGCTACACTAAGGAGCAACTTGTCCACAGAGTAGAGAAAACTTCTACTATTTATACACAGGAGAGAACTAATTGACTCTTTTGGGCCATTTCATATTTCAATCTAAAAATTATTCTTTAGTAAGTTCATACATATTTATCAAGTATTTTGATAATATTATGCCCCATTATCATCTCTAATCCCATTCCACTACTCCTGTCAACACCCTTTCTTTCTCAATAAGTTGTCCTCCTACATTCATATCTTCTTTGTTGTGAGCAACTGCATTTAATTATAGTTGCTTGTGTGAGTGTGAGTGTGGAGGCAGTTATTTATTTGAGCAAATGTGCCTTACCAATGGCCAGACTTCA
>NC_051083.1:111437250-111469250 GCF_004664715.2 Peromyscus leucopus
CTCTCTGATCCTCTTAATGGTCTGTAATAATTTTCTTAATATTTTCACATATATTCCCTAATACCAGATAAAATAAACATGTGACACTTCTCTTTGTGAAATTATCATATTGTAATAAGAACTATGATTTCCCAGTTCATCTATTTACCACAACATAACTATTCTACATTATAGGTGAATGATACTACATTTTTAATGTAACATTCTATTTATATATTCATTTATTGATGAGAACCTAGGTTAACTCCATAACTTGCCTTTGACACTCTTTTTTAAATTTTGACTTTGATATCTTTGAGCAGATACTCAGGAGTATTATACCTGGACAAGATGGGATTTTGCATTATTAGATTTTAGAGAACATTTTAACAGTTTTGTAAATTAGGTGTACCATATTTTAATCAACTCTATAGTGTATAAGTGTTTCTTTCCCACTCTACTATTTTAGGAATCCATTTGTGATTCTTTTATTGATGATAGCTATCCTGACTGGGATATAGTTTTATATGGAATTTCTTTCATGGCTAACGTTCAATTTTTTTCATTTATCTTTCTGCCATTGATATCACTTTTTTTAAAAAGTAGATTTCAGTTAACCATTTATTGATTTTCTGAATTTTTAATATATTATGCCTGTTAATATTTTTTTGTGTAAACAGGTGACAAAGATTTTTCTTATACTCTTTAAGATTATTAACTGTTTTGAATTCTTTGCTGTTTAAAATTTTCAAATTGACACATTGTGTATTGTCAGTTTTTGATACTATTTCCTGTACTTTTTGAGTTCTCTACAGAACAGAAATTTTTATTTATCTTTTTCTATTTGTATACCTTTTTATTCATTTGTTTTGCCTTCTTGTTTCATGTCGGGTACATTACAAGGAAAAGTGATGTGAATTCACACCTGTCTTCTTTCTAATATTAGAGGAAATCTCTTTCATTCTTCTACATTCACTGCAGTTTTGGAGGGATTTTTATAAAGCCCCTATTATGTTCAGGTATTGTCCCTCTGTACCTAGCAATTTGAAGTTATTTTGAAAGTCTGTATGTTTGTTGAAACTTGTGACTTTTCCTGTATCTTACAAAATGTTTATATTATTTTTATCTTTACATTTGCAGGTTCATTTATGTCCTGCATGTTTTTCATTGCCTAAACAAAAGCAACTGGATTATGATTTGTGCTCATTTCAAGATGGTAAGAATTAAATTAGAAAGTATTTTATTGAGGATTTAAGGGTCTATATTTGAAATAGGGTGTAATTTTTTTCTTTTTGTTATTTTGTATGTATGTGTTTATCCTGTTTTAGTGTCAGTGTATCCCTGGTTTCATGGAATGAGTTGAAAAGATTTTGCATGCTATGTAATAAAATAAGGAAGAATAGAGTCACTTCACAAGATATTTATCATATATTTCATTTTTGTTAGGAGACATTTTATTACTACTTCACTGTTTATTATTTATTTGCCTTTTAAAATAACATTTTTGTTTAATTGTGGTATGGCATGTATATTTGAAAATATATTCATTATTCATTTTATCTAGATTGTCCAGTTCATTAAATGATACATTTTCAGATTCCCCAGGAGTCCTAGGGTTTTTATTGACAATTTCTTATATTAACTGCTTTAATGTTCCTGCGATGAAACAAAATAACCAAAATTAATTCTTAGAAAGGAGAGCCTATTTTGGCTTAGGGTTCCAGAGAGACAAGACTCCATCCTGGCTAGGAGGTGTGATTTCAGGCTGACATGAAAGCCAGGACAGAAAGCTAAAGAGCTCATATCTTGAATGACAAATATGAAGAGGCAAGAGCAAATCATGAATGACTAGAGATTTTAGACTCGCAAAGCCTTCCTCCAATGAGAAACTTCCATCATCCTGGTCACACTTCCTAAAGTTCTTCCAACACTAGCAAATGGGAATCCAGTGTTCACATATTGGAGCCTATGTTGGATGTTTCTTATTCAAATCACCACATTTCACTCCCTGGTCCTTAAAGAATCATATCTATGTCATAATGCAAAATGTGTTTATTCCAACTTCAAATGTCCCCATTGTCTTCCACAGTCTCCACACTGTTTGAAAGTAAATGTCTCTTCTGAGACTGTAGGGGATAACTTAGTTTTATCCCTCACCAAAATCAAGAAGTAAATTACATACTTGCAACATATAAGATTGTAGAATACACATTATCATTCCAGCATAGAGGAATGTAGATATAGTGTGGAAATAATGGACAAAAACAAGATCAAAATCAAGCAAGGGAAACTTCAAATCTTGTGGGTCAATCTCTGGTATCTGGGAATTCATCTTAAAAGGGTTTAGATTTATTGACTTCTCCATATTTGTTGCCCACAACATGTTTGTCAATTTTGAGCTGTTTATATTTCCTGTATATACCCTTCATTGACAGATACTTTGGCCTTGGCATATCCAAAATTTGGGGGTGCTTTACTGCATCTCAGGCTTACCTTTCAAAACTTTAGGCAATAGCCTTCCAGGACCTTCACAAGGGACTCCCTGAAACATGAAAACTGACTTCAAAGGCTCCCTGAAGATGTCCATAAGCCCTAAATTCTTGCTTACCTTGTGCCTCTGAAGTCATCAGAACATGGATGGAACTACAAAGTTCCACTGACAACCTGAGGTAGATATGGGCCCCTTTTAACTACAGTAGTATAAACTTTTTTTTTTTTTTCGAGACAGGGTTTCTCTGTGTAGCTTTGCGCCTTTCCTGGAACTCACTTGGTAGCCCAGGCTGGCCTCGAACTCACAGAGATCCGCCTGCCTCTGCCTCCCAAGTGCTGGGATTAAAGGCGTGCGCCACCATCTCCCGGCTAGTAGTATAAACTTTTAAACTAGATTGCTCTTTAGTAGCAGAACATTATACTGTCTCTCACAAGTTGGAAGTGTAACTGGGTAGCAACTTGTGGAAGGTACCTGCTCACTGTGAGTCATGCCTCTATTGGACTGGTCATCCTGGATGTTATAAGGAAGCAGACAGAGCAAGTCATGTAAGTAGTACTCCTCTGTGGCCTACACATCAATTTATGTATATAGATTCCTACCTTGAGTTCCTACCTTGACTTCCCTGGCAGATTGACATGAGACTTGTACTATGAAATAAGCCCTTACTTCTCCAAGTTGCTTTTATCATAGTAACTTATCATAACGATATAACCCTAACTAAGACAGTAAATAATACTAACTGCTACAAATACTCATGTCCAAATCCACATTAAAGGAGGATTGATAATACTTATTCTTAATGCTGGCCCACATATGGATGAACTGCTGTTTCAAAATTTAATTCGGAGCATTGATTTATCCTAGCCTATCTATAAGAAAAATCATTTGAAATTTTGAAACAAATCACAAATTTATCAAATGCTATATCTATCTTAGATATCATGCAATCCTCATTCACTTGTTTCCTTATGGAGATTAGTGTGAGCTAAAAGGATCCTGGACAATGTTCTATAAATGATAGTTAACATGTTTATGAAGATGGTGATATTCATGCTATCATTAAATATTCTTCATTTTCTACTCAGAGAGATAGGTAAAAAGGTAAACTAATTAATTAATTTTCACATTATAATACATACTAAACATGGGGAAGAAAATGGTTTTTAGAATGTAAATCAAATAAGAAGACAAAAATATTTTGACACAATGTTTCTGTTTTGACATGTAAGCAACACAGAAATCATTACTACATTGTGATAAGTAAATACAGCCAAATACAATAAACCTACACAGAGATCTAGAGTAGACACCAGAATAAAAACGTATTAAGAATGAGAAAAGAAAATCTCAATTTGGAGTTGACAAATGCTAGAGGCAAAACATGGAAAGCTATGATACTTAAAAAAAAATCTAGGAAGAGTGATATTAGGTGTTATACTTTGTGCTCTACTTGATTTTCAGTTTAAAGGTGCAAAAAAACTTTTGTGTATATATGATAGAAATAAAAATTCACTCTCTTAAATAAGCCTTCCATAATTCACCCTACTCAATAAGTAGCATTTTCTACATCTTAATAAGATCTGCATTCAGAATTATATATTTTGTCATCATACACATAGTTCCTTTATCAGGTATAACATGTTAAGTTTTTAACTAAAAAAAAATGAACAGCTTACTCAATTGGACACATGAAGTTTAAAAAGATATGTTTAACATTGAAACAGACATGATAGGAATGATGAGCATATAACTCAAGACATTTAAAATAAGCTTAATATGGTAAATGCTCTAATGTAAAATGTAGACAATAGGGAAGAACAAAATAGTAGTATGGGCAGAGACAAAACATTACAAGAAATAATATTTTTATTAAGGAATTTTTTTATTCATTTTACATACCAACCACAGATCCCTCTCTCTTCCCTCCTTCTAACCCTCCAGGCTCCCCCCAAAGCACCCCCCATTCCCTTCTCCAGTAAGGTATGACCTCCCATGGGGAGTCAGCAGAGCCTGGTAAATTCATTAGAGCCAAGTCCCTCCCCCTCCATCCAGGCTGTGTAAGCCAGCTCATGCACCAGGCATGAATTCTGATCCTACTGCCAGGAGGGCCTCTTAAGTAGATCAAGCTACACAACTGTCTGGCTTATGCAGAGAGCCTAATCTAATCCCATAGAGGCTCCACAGCTAAGGTTGACCCCAGCTTAGACTATTAACAATAGTGGAGAGGATCCCTGAACTGGATTACTCCAGTAATCAGATTGGTGAATACTCTAACAGTCATCATAGAGCCTTCATCTAGTAACTAATGGAAGCAGATGCAAAGATTCCCCAGCCAAGTGCCAGGCTGAGCTCTGGGAGCCAGTCAAAGAGACAGAAAATGAATTATATGAACAAAGGGCATCAAGATCATGATGTGGAAACCTACAGAGACACATTAACTGTAAGAAAGAATATTATTTATGAGTACTATAACAGAAAGGAAGAATATCTTTTATAGTCTTAGTGGCTAAATGAAGAGTAAACTTGAGGACTTGTAAAATTACAAGTATAAGCAAAATGAAAATGAGAATGAAAACAGTAGAAAATAATATATAAGTACCATGTGACAACTAGAGCAGATGCAACAAGATAAAGAAGAATAACATAAGAAGACAAAACTATGAAGTATTAAGGACTGAACATTTTCATAAAATTATTAGCAGACATGAAAACATACATTCAAGACACTGAGATCCCATCGACATGACAAAAAATAGCAACAAGCCCACAAATCTCAGGAACAAAACTCCAGAAAACAAACTTCTCAAATCTGTATGTAGGCATATAATGAGCCTATGTAATATTGTCTCACAATTATTCAAAATTGGAAGTGTTCCTTGGCCATAAGACATAGGAAAATCAAGCCAAAACTAGGATAGAGGCTTCGAACTTTCTGGCTGCCTCATAGTTTCTGAAAGTGATATGCAGGGTAATGGGGAAGAATTGCCATCCACAGTCTTACCTGTGCAACTTATGTGTATCAATACTGATCGTCATGCAAGATGAATCCAATGGTTCAATAGCAACAAGTCTATCATGAGAATAACCAATTACTTTGTAATTGCATTTCCTGCACTCTCTGTAACACAGAATTCCTACTTGTACTGTAAACCTTGTGAAAAGCACATGGGTAAAAAATGTTATTGTCCCTAGTAGGGGAGATACTTTTTTTGATAAATGAACATAATACAAGAAATAAATTCCCTTCTGAATAATTATGTTTATCATTATAAAATAGTACAGCTGTCTGCTTTTGTCAGAGAGCCATCTTTTTTACAGTGTTTAGCAGTGAAATCAGAAATGCAAAATTGGTTAAAGAGAACCAATGATTGTTGAAGACTTTGACTTAAATAGAAAATTTAAAATATCCTCTATAAGGCTCATGTAACAAAAACCCAGAGAAAAGAAAGAAGAGCATTGTTGGCACAGCTGTTGCATTCTTGAACTCATAGCATCTATACAAGATTTGGCATATCAACACTCTGTGATGGAAGGGAAAAGGCTCATAAGACCCCTATCTTTATGTGAGGACTTATACCCAGGACACAATAGTTCATGTTGGATGGAGTGCCATTCCCTTCAGTGGCTCACATACTCTTGCTAACAAACTTCCATTGATGTTTCTAAAATTAACACTAAAGAAACTCATTGGGTCATATGGAAATATATGAATGTAGAAAGCAATCTATTTAAGAAGTATATGGATATTAAAAAATGTTGGAGGGAGCATGATAAGATTAAAGAAGGTGAATATGATTGAAATATACTTTGAAACTTTGAAATTTCATAGTAAAACACATTGTTAGGAGTGATTAATACAGGCTAATAAAATCTGGAATGATTCACGTTTCTTACAGATAAAACAAATAATTATATGTTTCTCAGAAAGTGTGCAATCAAGTGGAAAGTAGAATTAACAATACACACGCACACATGTACACACACACACACACACACACACACACACACATCCATAATACCAACACTTGGTAGTCTAAAGCATTATGTTAATGATGTTTGCTATATGTTGAAGGCAAATCTGGGCTACAAGGTAAATTCTCGGTAGTCTAACCTTTAGGGTGAGACTATGTCTGGAAAAAAATTACACACAGAGAAAGGGAAAAATAAAGAAATCTTATTTAGTTATCAGTATACATAGCTTTGAAGGAATGATTTAAAAAAAACATTCTTTTTTTTTTAAAAAAAACATTCTTAACAAAAAGAGCTATAGGTTAAATTCAAAAGTTCACTTGAAGAAAGATAGAGTATAAGCCATGTCTAGAGATACCAGAGAACATCATGTCTCATCATCTAAATAATATTTATTGTGTTATTTTCAATTCTGTGTATGGGTTTGTGGATATATGAACATGAAAGTAGGTGCCCACAGATGCCAGAAGACAGTGTAATATGGCCTGGAGCTGGAGTGATAAATAGATACGAGTTGCTTGACCTGGATGCAGAAAACAAACAAGTTTTCTTAACTGCTGAGCCATCTCTTTAGCCCCCAAGCATTGCATTACTCAGTTGTCTAATAGATTAGTTTATTTAAAATAGCACCATTATCAAGTTATTACATAAGTGTAATCTATGATAACTCTTAAACTTTAGATATTAGTGAGATTGTATGGTGTGGGTATGAATTATGCAGTGAATAGTATAAATGATCTATTAAGAAAGAGCAATAACCCAATACAACTTCAAGGAGAGCTATATTAGGTATATTACTTAGAGATTTCAACACCCTCAATAATAAATTAATAAATTCTAAAGGCAGAAATTAAGTTAAGTTAGTAACTTAACTGAACATCACTATTAAACAACCAGAAATGATTGTTATACATAATCTAATTCATGTCTAAGCAGCAGGGTACACACTTCTCTCCAAGTAGAAAGCAGTACAAATTGAACTTGGTTGTAAAAAAGGAGAGGAAAAACGTTGTGTGGATGGGGAATCAGTGTGTAAATCTAAGAGGATTTGGAGTTGAGAGATGGACTAAATATGAACAAAATACAATGCATGAAAATTCTCACAGAACTAACATTTTTTAAACTACATCTCTTAATTTGCTCAACACTTATGCCATTTACATAATTAAATAATTGTTTTAAAAAGCCCCACTATGAGTAGTGAGTGCAAACTATTCTAGATTTTAAGTCTTAATCATGTTGTGTGTATGTTGTTCAACATCAACATATTTGAAACAGTGTGTTTCTCATAGTTGTATAGAGGCCAGGGAATCCAAGATCAAGGATTATTTTCTCGTAGGAGAATGAACCCTGCTTCCCATATGGCCACTTGTTTTTTCTGGCAGAGGGACTACACAGTGCTAAAAAATGGCAAGGGAATCAGAAAGGTAAATGGTACAATCTTATGTTCTCAAATAGTTCAAAAACAAGAGTTTAAAAAACAAGTGGAATGGTGCATCACTGTATTCCCAAGCAATTTTGATATACATTAATCCATTCATAAATAAAAATGTACATGATAAAATAATTTCCTCAAAGTCTCAATACTTAAGTCATTAGTACATAATTTGACTATCTGATATTGTTTACCCACAGTCAATCTTGGTCCAAAAATAATAAATTAAAATTTAATTTTAATAAATACTTTGTAAATTTAAAACTGGAGTGCAGTTTCATATTGTTTTATTTCATTTCACAAACATATAAAACCATTTGTCACATAAATCCTCATTTAATATGCTATATATCCATTACTTATCTAGAAGTCATGTCAATTATCAGATAGAGTACTACACTCTTGAAATACTAGTGTTCAAACAATTTTTATTTGACTTAATAGTATATCCAATGCACCAACTCTAGTTTTTTTTTCTGGATGTCCATATATGGCAAAGAAAATCTATATAGTGCTTCCCATACATGAGTGAACAATTTCAAACTTAATAAAGAGAACAAATATATTCTGAAGTGGCAATGATATAAAGCGCAGTGAATTTTCTGTCAGTGAATTTTGAAATAGAAACAGCTATGGCTGTACTGTCACAAGTGATCAATTATGGTGGTAAAAGTGTAAAATTATGCTTATCCACAGCATCTCTGATTTAATATAGCTACACTAAGGAGCAACTTGTCCACAGAGTAGAGAAAACTTCTACTATTTATACACAGGAGAGAACTAATTGACTCTTTTGGGCCATTTCATATTTCAATCTAAAAATTATTCTTTAGTAAGTTCATACATATTTATCAAGTATTTTGATAATATTATGCCCCATTATCATCTCTAATCCCATTCCACTACTCCTGTCAACACCCTTTCTTTCTCAATAAGTTGTCCTCCTACATTCATATCTTCTTTGTTGTGAGCAACTGCATTTAATTATAGTTGCTTGTGTGAGTGTGAGTGTGGAGGCAGTTATTTATTTGAGCAAATGTGCCTTACCAATGGCCAGACTTCATAGAAATATTATTCTCCCTCCTCCAGAAAGCATTAACTGCCTATGGCTCCTCAAGATGTTTACATATTTTGCAAAGTAAGTACAAGAACCGTAATGACATAGTAATATAAATAATGAAAGCAGTGATTTCAAGTCTGTCTGATTAATTGACCTTGAAAATGCAGAGAAAGAACAAGCTATACTTTAAAGCTTTTCTTTTAGCACTGTGTAAATAATCATTATTTTAGAGAGCCTGCAAATAAAATAAGATATTCAGGACCAATTTCAATATTTTCTTATTCTTTGGAACCTGAGTAGAGAATATTAAAATTGATTTCTAAGCTATCTTCTTTGCAAAAGCCTTTCTGACAGAGATAATATGACACTCCAACACCTTAATAGAAAATATTGTTTGACAATAGTAATAAACACATACATAATCAAGCATCTACAAATAGCAAATGTATTCATTTTAATATGTATCATTTAGCTTACTTCTATATAACACTAAGAATTTTAGCATTAGCTATGTAGTTCATGATACCTAATTATAGAACTTAATATTAATTTTCAACTTCCCATGATAATGCCACAAAATTCCTCTCTAATTTCTTACTTTTAATACCAATTGCACATTGGTAGAAACTGTTCATCTTGGAATATCTATAGTAAGGTCTGCTTTCCTTGCATTGACATGTGAGTAGAAGTGATCTGTGTTATTTCCTAGCCAAGATGAAATATATATTAAAGCAATTTACCCCTGTTATTTTTAATTTTTGAGCACATGGTAGGCAATGCCCTGGATAACACTGCAAATCAATTTTGGAGAATTAACTAACGGACTTTTAACAATTTTAGACATTGGAGTGAGAATGAAATGAATTAATGCTCTATTGATCCATTTTATAGCTTAGGCTAATCACACTTTACACTTTTATTTCAGTGTACCTGAAATATTTTGCTTTCCTTAAACTTATAATCACACATCACTACATCTTTATCATTAATAAACTGAATGAATGTTCCTATCATACATACTATATTGTATAATTTCTAACTTCAGTTTCACTGCACATTTATGCTATGTAGATAACATATTCAGTTGTCAAAAGGTACAATGTAAAACTATCTATTTTACTTATGTCTTTCCATTTTTAATGTGTAATGCTAATCATTTGGGTATACATAAATATTTAGTGAAAACACTCATTGAGAAATTATCCCAGTAAACTACTTTGTAAGTAGTGAGGACTTGGTAAACTATAGAGCTATTTGTAAGAAAAACATTCATTAGGCGTTGGTAATGGGTTAAAAATCTGGTATAGGGTGGCACTTAATGTACTGCCCCTGAAACAAGATTGTTTATTTATACTACATTATTTAACAACAGACTCTCTTACTTTAAAGATTAATTTATATTTATGATACAGTTTAATTATTATTTCTTTGCCTTCTGATCAAACAGATGTTTCCATGATGAGCAAAAGGATATTTCTATCAAGATTTAACATTCAAAGTATAAGAAATATAATGAATTCCCTGAAATTATTTGAGGGAAACCTGGATCCGTGTTTGACTTAGCCAGTTACAGCAGTTCCCATAACTCATATATTGATAAATAAAAAAAATGTTCAAAATTAATACCATCTTCCTAAAAAATAAATAGTCACACATAATCTGTGAATTTTAAAGCTGTTGATTTACTTTCTAAATCAATTGGGATTATATATTTACAAAATTAACTGTGTATAATAAAATTTAAGCAATTTTTATATTTGTAACTGAGTTTTACCTTGTGGAAGTTAAGCAGTAAGGAGACCATACCAAATTTTTTTCCATATGAGAGAAATTGATATTGCTATAGTTAAGAAATGTTTTATTTAAGGCAAATTTTCATGAAGTAAGCATATAGCATATATTTGATTTAGATTTATATTAATCTAATTAATCTAATTAACATTGATTCATCCAATATATTAATTCATATGGACAGTTGATTACACTTATTTAGTTGTTTTATTGTTGGATTATTCTAAAAATGGGACAATGGTCGTTATGCAATACAGCTTATGTTTGAACACTCAGTAATAAATTATTATGTACATCCTACACTCAACAAATTTTACCTGAAGATAGCATTGATGGGGATTGAGAAGAGTTGAAAAATTCCTCTCTTCTTGTCTCCTCCTCCACAAAGAACTACAATAAAAGATTAATTGGCTACGTTATTTCAGACTTGTGGAATTAGAAACCAAAATGGAAAAGATAACCTACCTGTATGACTTACAAGCCTGGTAAAGCAGCATAAGGCGAGGGCTATAGACCACTTCCAGCCATGACCACAGTTCTATGGCCAAGGTGCTCATGTGGGACACATTCTTCCTTTTTAGTACCTAAATATGTCTTTATTTAAAAAAAATTGAAAATAGATTCTTCTTTCATACAATATGTCGAAATCACAGTCCCCCCTTCCTCCACTCCTCCTGGCTCTATTCCTCCTCCACTTCTCTCCCTCAGATCCACTCCACCTGTTTCCTCTTCAGGTAAGAGCAGGCTTCTAAGAGAAGACAGCCAAACAGGACAAAACAAGATAAAATAATACAAGGCAAAAGCCCATATATCTTCACATAGAGGCTGGACAAGGCAATCCAAAAGGAGAAAAAGAGTTTCAAGAGCAGGCAAGAGAGTCACAGATACGCCTGCTCACACTGTTGGAAGTCCCACAAAAACAGCAGCTAAAAGCCATAACGCATATGCACAGGACATGGTGCCAACTCTTGCCGGCCCTGAGCTTGTAGATTCTGTGTCTGTGAGCCCATATGAGCCCAGCTTAGGTGATTCAGTGGGCCATGTTCCCCCCAGTGTCACACCTCCATCTCCCGTGACTCCTGGAATCTTTCCTCTCCCTCTTCCATGGGATTCCCCATCTCCAATGGGAGGGATCAGATGGAGACCTTCAATTTAGACTCTCTCTGCATACTGTCTGGCTGTGGTTCTCTGCGCCCACTCCCATCGGCTGTCTGAGGTAGCTACTCTGATGAGTACTGGACATGGCATTGTTCCTAGGTCTCTGGGCTATCCAGTCTCTGGTTCCTGGCCATCCAGGTGCTGTAGGGCACGTGCTCTGTCTCATGGCATGGGCCTCAAGTTAAACCCAAAATGGTTGACTACTCACACAAGTTCTGTGCCACCATAGCTGCAGTATATCTTGCAGGCAGGACAGATTGTAGGTGGAGGGTTTTGTAGCTGAGTTGGTGTCCAGGTTTCTTTTTCTGTGTCCTACAGAATACCTTCTCACACCAAAGAATCTAGAAAGTAGGGGTGAAGGCTCGAAGCTCACACCAGCTGGATGTCTCTATGTTCAATGAGCTGTATGGAAGTTGTCCTCAGCAATAAGATCCAGCTGTCTTTTTTCAGAGAGCGACTTTTGTCCTAGCATAAGCCTGGGTTGTTTAGGGATCTTTTAAGAATGTAGACAATCTACCTGCAGATGAAAATATTCTAGCAACAAAAGGCAAAGGACTGGGGTCTGCAGGTATTTTTGTTGTTGTTGTTCTTTTTTTTAACTCTTTGCTTCTGGGGGGGGCACCTACCTCCCACATAAATACACAGAGACTTATTCTTTCTTATGAATGTGCAGCCTTAGCTTGGCTTATTTCTAGCCATTTTTCAATTTAAATACCCCATCTACCTTTTGCCTCTGAGATTTGAATTTTCTCTATTTCTGTATATCTTTTCTTTTTATTCTATATCTGGCTGTGTGGCTGGGTGGCTGGCCCCCAGCATCCTTATCTCTTTTCCCCTGCCCTCCTCTACTCTTCTCCCTTTCCTATTTATTCTTTCTACCTCGCAGCCCCACTTATCCTTTCTCTTGCCTAGCTAATGACTGTTCAGCTCTTTATTAGACCAATAAGGTCGTTTAGGCAGGTGAAGTAACACAGTTTTACAGAGTTAAACAAATGCAACATAAAAGAATGCAACACATCTTTGCATCATTAAACAAATATTCCACAGCATATTTGTTAAAAGAATGTAACATATTTTAACTAACATTCCACAACAGTAATCCCGTTTGACAGCTTTCTGAAATTCACACAATATATTTTCTTCAGGGAAACATTTTGCATCATCATTCCCACAATGTCTAAATTTCACGCTGTTATAGGACAAGGAGTGTCCTTGTGCTGAAACTGTGTTGTTCCTTGCTGTTTAACTACTGTTGGGCCCAAAATCTAAGGGAACTCTATAGGAGC
The DNA here is from genome assembly GCF_004664715.2 of Peromyscus leucopus. Taxonomy (NCBI): domain Eukaryota; kingdom Metazoa; phylum Chordata; class Mammalia; order Rodentia; family Cricetidae; genus Peromyscus; species Peromyscus leucopus. The sequence goes on from NC_051083.1 coordinate 111,450,420, forward strand.
TCTAATGAATATAATAAAAAAATTCTCATGATAATTATTCTCCCTTTTTTTGTTACACTCAGTATTCACAATCCCACATTTGATTTCTGTGGATCTTGTGAAGATGTTATTTTACATGAAGAGCGAATATGGATACTTTTATTAATGTAGAAGCACTAGAGTGAGTTATATCTTATCGTCTTACCTTGTCTGTTTTACATACGACAATCATTCCAATATGTAAGTATAATCATCTACTACCATAAATACATAATGCTACCTAATTAAACTTAAACTGAAATAAAAATATTTTAGATAATTTCATCCAGTCTTTTATACTTACTTTCTTCTTTTTGAAATAATTGTTGGGAACTTTCTTTTCCACTCTCTAGACACCGAAAAACAAACTATTAAACAACAAATAAAATTTTTCATAATTGAGGGCCTGGAGAGATGGCTCAGAGGTGAAGAGCAATGACTGCTCTTCCAGTGGTCCTGAGTTCAATTCGCAGAAACCACATGGTGGCTCACAACCATCTGTAATGAGACCTGGTGTCCTCTTCTGGCCTGCAGTCATACATGCTGTATACATAATAAATAAATAATTCTTTTTTAAAGAAGTGTTCATAATTGAATTTGTAATGTAATTGGAAGACCAAATTCATAAGTGTATAAATATATAAAGAAATACCACTGGGTATAGAATATATTGAAGTGTCATTTGTGGCATTTAGGCAAACAAGTTGGAATAAGAATTAAGGGATTTGAATATGAATTCAGATGCAACACTCTCCAAAGGTCATACAACTATCTTTAAACATGGGTAGAACATGAGTTATGGAGAAAGCAGATTCGAGTTATTCATGGAGGCATTATTCCTGAAATAAGAGAAGTAACAATGTGTCAGTATAATTAGAGTCAAAAAAAATAAAAGAAAGTAGTAGAGAGTAAGATGGCTTGGATAATAGTACAGGTGAAAAAAACATGAAAGAAATGTGGAATTCTATGCAAAATCAAAGGGACAACTAAAACTATAGTAGAAATACAAATAATTTGTCTTGAGGAGGGATGTGGACTCATACATATCTTTGGATACAAAACTGATATTAAAACTACCCGATTATGGGAAAGCCAAGGTATACAGAAAAAATATTGTCAAGGGTGTTGGCAGATGATGTTTATATATATGGACAAAATTGGAGTTTGTTATAGAAAGATAGAATTAGACAATACTGAGACCTAAAGCATCTTTGAGACATTTTGATATGCAAATATGTGCAAAAGAAAAAATACAGTTTACAAATAACATAGATTCTCCTTTTTACGTTTGTGTAGCAGAAGCCACAAGAAGAAAACAACAACAAAGAATGTAAGAGAAGATGCTGTTTCTTCTTTTATTATCTTTTTACCATGGTTTTATATCTAATTTATCTTTTATCATAACCAAGGAAAATTGTAACTATCTAATCTTCAACTACATCAAAGACCCCAGAAGAATATAACATTACCTAAGTAAACAGGAAGTGAATTGTAAGCAACTTCCAAAAATCCAGAATGACAGAGACAGCTGGCTACCTAGACAGTCACCCAAAGTTCCTATGCAATGTTGGGGCAACCATCTTCAGCCAATACGCCTAGTCTTTCAATCACTATTCTCTGTGTCCTGTAGAATGTCTGGCAGTTTCTTCTGTGAAGCAGGAACCTGCAGGACCATTTTGCCTTGCAAAATTCAGTGGTCACCTTCCTATGGGTCCTGCATGTCCATTCGATACAATATTTTGTCAAGCAGTCCACATAAGAACAGTTTCTTACCCAAATGGCTATTTTTGCCAAAAAAAAAAAGATAAACTCCATATGGAGTGTCTTCGATGCCCATCTTTCTCCCTGAAGTAAATCAGTGCTACCAGGAGCAAATGTGTATCATTGTCCAGGAAAGTCTAAGTTTTTAAAACATTTTAAATGCCATATTCTGTAGGTCTTTGAAGTGTTTGAAGATTACCTACCTAATTGATTTATATCTATATATACCTAGAAAACTTAACATGACTATAAGTTTGACTATCATACATGACTAATTGTTAATGTGTATTATTAATTATTCATTACAATTTCAATGAGCTGCACAAACATAATACCTTAAACAAGAGTAGAAACATACATATAGTATAACAAAATTAACTTTAAATTTGTATCAGTAAACTAAAATCTATACCAATGTAAAACATTTTAAACAAGTTGCTTTTTAAAAGTAGGTTCAACAATCCACCCTTTTATTCTACCATATCTATATCCTATATTTCCATATCATATCTCCCTTTCTTCTTTTAGAAAGATATTGACTATGACCAATAACAGTTTGTAACCAACAATCTAAACAAAGACAAACATCCATAATCCATTTTTTTTTTGGGAATGTGGGAGTAGTGTTCTAGGCTACTTCCTGCTGATAGGGGTTGCTGGTAGTCTTATGGGGGTCCTGAGAAAATTTGAGATAATGATCAAGTCCTGGGAAGACCAGCTATAACCTTTGTTGATAGGTACCATCTGTTAAGGTTCAGGAGGTCTGGCTTGATCAAATCTGATCCATCTTAACCTGGAATAAATCCATAGCGTCCTGCTTCTTTTGGAAACAAAAACAGAGCTTCCTTTCCAAAGCAACACATCCTTAGATCCAAATTTTGAAGTCAAGATAACTTTAAAACATACATATTGGTTTAACTCATGAGTCTTTACAATCAAATGTCTCTCTGCAGTTAAAAATCCCAAAGACAATATAAGATTCTTTTGTTTAGTAATAAGGGCAGGATATCCACTAAATACTGTAGTTCTTAACACAAAATCTGAAAAAAGAAAAAATAAGAACAGAAAATTGAAATAAGAATAAATGCCTTTATGAATCATAATATTCTGCACCTAGAAAATGCTAAAGGACCTGGAGAAAATATTAAAACTAATGATTAAATTAAATGTTATGATATATACAAAATGTTTATTAAAATTTATCTTTTATAGCTCTATATATTAGTAATGAAAACCTAGAAATAGAAATAATCTTCAAAATAGTAAAAAGTATAAAAATATGTAAAATAGTTATGAATCACAAACAAAACGTCACTGCAAAGGAACATTTTAAATTTCAATTCCATTGTAAAAGCCAAGGGTAAAATTGAGATTGCAGTATTGATATGATTGCAATTTTCTTCAAATTGCTTTATCAATTGGATTAAGCACTAATAAAAAGAAAGCTTGAGTTTTTCTGTGGAAAGAATTGACAGAGTTATATATAAATCTTATTATATCTTATTCTTAAAATAGCTAAAAGAGTTACAAAATAGAACAAGTTCAGCAAACTTGCATTGTCATAATAAAATTGATCTATGTTTTTCTTCCAATTTGACAGAATCAGGAATTTTCATACATACGCCTCAGCAAAACTATTGAAAATAATTTAATGGAAAGTGCTTAAAGTCTCTTCAACTGTATTGTCTAAAGTATCACTACAATAGAATAAAAACAGATGAGAAGCCTTCAAGTGGCAGTGTGCAAATGAAAACAAGCATACATAGTGATGTACAAATCAAAATAACCCTTAGGGTTTTCATAGTCTCATTAAAAAGTTAACATCCACTTGTTTGAATCGAAAACTAGAGAACACACACACACACACACACACACTCACACGTATGCCAGTGTTAGTGGTAAGGTCAGCATACTTGAGGCCATGTTACTTATACTCCCAGATACACCCCAGACTGGACAGCCAATGAATAATATAGCTCCAAGTTTGAGACTAAAAGGAAAAATCTTCCTGTGTGTGTCCATTTTAATTTTAAAAGTCAGCTTCCATAACAATCTAGGCTCCTCTAGAGAATCTAGATCCACTCTAGGCCCATGTCCTCACAGGTCATAAATCCTCACCTTTGGCTCTCTTCATAATTCAAATGTACCTGTACCTTGCAATCTTTTAATAATGTGAAAAGAATGAACTGTTCTCTAGTCATGGTTGCAGATACTACCTCATAGCAAACATTTATAATGGTTCTACACTCTCCATTGCATTAGGCCTTGCTCCATTGACCACTCCATATGTGTCCTTCATTAAATATTTTGGTCATTGTCAATATTTCTGGGCTGATAAACCATATCTCTAGCTGGGAGGGCTCCCATCAGCTATGACTTATGACTTATTCACCAATCGGAAAAACAATTCTGAATGAAAACCAAAAGCTGATGTCATTGAACATTGCCAGTGGTCTGCACAGCCATTCAGGACATACACTTCAGTGGTTGTGTTACCTAATTTCTATAATTGCTATAATAAAATACTATGACCAAGACAACTTATAGAACAAAGTGTTTATTGGGGGTTTACAGTTCAGGAGGTTTAGGAGCTCATCACCGTCATGTCAGGGAACGTGTCAGCCGACAGGTAGGCATAAAGATTGAGTATCTCAAAGATCACATCCAAGTATACAAACAGGAAACTGAGAACACACTGGGAAATGCAGGAGTCTTTGAAACCATAATCCCACCACATCGACCTACCTTCTCCTACAAGGCCACACCTCCTAATCCTTCCAAACAACTACCAACAGGGGACCAAGTATTCAGATGCCAGAAAATTATGGGGGAGGGGCAGGCATCTCATTCAAACTAACATAGTGGCCAAGAAGAATCTCTTTAATCATCATCAAAATTAACCTTAGCTGATCAATCTTCACAAAGGTAGCACTGTTGAACCATTAACAGTGATGGAACTACTGTAGCCTACTGAGTCAACTCCTGACACACTTGTATGATGGATTTTTCCCCACAGAGCAAGAAGCATGGAAAATCCATGAAAATAACTGTTTGTAAGGAGTCTGGTAGAAGATCCACCTCAACTCCCCTCCCCATATCTTTCCCTAAACCTGCCCCTTCAAAGACCGTCAAACACAGCTCCTCCCCCAGAAACACTCAAGGCCACTCTCACAAGGTACATAAGTGGCATCCCTGAAAACATACACATGGTTCTTCCAGTCTTATATTCCTGTCTCTTCTCTGTGGGGCCAGAGAATCGCCTGGGAGCACTTTACCCATTATACCTAGGCTTTCCAATTTGGTCTGATTCCATTTGCTGCATCAGCAGAGAGACTTTAGAAGTCCTAAAATTTATCAATAACTTCATCAATAACTGCACTGCTATCATGTGAGACAATGTAAACAAATAATAACCATAGAGATATATCACCTCCCTCTTAGTCAGTTATCCTTTGAAAAGAAAAGAAAAGTGAATGCTAAGTAATTTATACAGAAAAGTAATTGACTTAGCACACGACATACAGCCTAGAAATTGAAAACTGCTAATTTTCTATTAGCCTGAAATGGAGTTCTTTATCATACTTCTAACCACAAGGCTCAGGAATCTATGAAGAAGGAGATAAGGGCTTTAATATTGGCCCAGAACAAAAATCTATGCCATGTACTAAGCACCTTAACTATTGAAATAGTGAAACAGACTGGAATGTGAGAATGTGAGAGCTCAGGTTAGCTATGATCAGGCTAAGTGTTATAGTGTCTGAGAATGAGGAATACAAGAACCCATTACTCCTTGAGGAAAATGTTACAAAATTTGCGATAACTCAGAAGAATCAGTCTCCAATGGACTTGCTTATATAAGCCATTGGGTATCTTTAATCATCAGGGTGAATTCCTGTCAAATATCAGGAGCTATTGCTGAGAAAATGGTTCACAGGTAGGTTGTATTTGATGCCTGTTTCACCAGGAGAGTTAGAACTGTGTACACAGGACAGTTAAGAAAGAAAGAAACCTTAGGCTTGATTTATGGCTGGCCAATTATGTTCATGGGGTATATAAAGTACACAGGGAGGGATATTTCTTTCCCATCTCTGGGTGAATTTTAACACTTTTGTATTGCCAATGGAGTGGCAAAGGCTACCTTGTTGGCCCAGAGTTGCCATAGTGATGCAATAGCTTTAGGATCAACAAGGTAGCCTTTGTCATACCTTTTCTTTAGTCATTCAAAAAATAAAAGCATGTAAATTACTTAGAATGGATGTTGGTGAGACTTCAGAGATTATTAAAACATTTATTGAATAATACTAAACATTGGTTGACTACAAAAGCATTTGGAAAAATCTTAACAGCAGAAGCTAAGGAGTTTAAAGGAAGGCACATTTGCGAGTGATAAATGACAGTACAAGTACCTATGACGTGGTTGGGTGAAAATCACAGTACCAAAAGTTAGTTGCCTCCCTATCAGTTGTTAGTCAAGGAGATACTCGAGGCCACTCAAACACTAAAATCTATTATCACTGCTATTGATTTCATAACAGAACTAGATGCAAAGGTCTCTAATTCTGAAGACACCATAGAGTTTGTCTAGAGGTCATGAAAAATTCAGGCAGGAACTAAACTTCAAGTTTAGCTCCTTCTCTGCTGGGAGATTTTGGTAGTATCGGAAGATGTCATGCAGCATTTTGAGGGATAATTGTCACCAACAATCCTGTTCAACTTTGAACCCTCTATACCAATGTGCCAAGCAATATGGATTTACTAATATAATAGTGCCACAGTATTTGATGGATATAATCGACTGTTTTCCCATTCAAATTAAGGACTGATCCACAGGAATAAACTCACTTCTACTGTAAACCATAGCCCAAATCCAAAGCTAAAAAGGTCACACATGCCTGTGTGTGTGTGGGGGGGGCTGCTCTTGTGTTATGAAATGAACATGATAGACCCTTCAAACAAATCTCTAAACTTTTATGTTTGAGCTACTGCTGCTTTCAGGTCCACTCAGCCATGTGAGGAAACTTCTTTTTTAGAAAGCAGGTACACTCCTAAACAAGTAACAGTTGCTCTGACACAGTTGTAAATTTTTTAGTTTAGGTAGAGGAAAATAATCAGACATCCATACCACTGAGGTTTAGGAAATCACAAAAGAGGGAGAGGAAAGAATGTAAGTTCGAGACTAAGGGACAGGATATTGTTGAACATGTACTCCCCTCTGAATCAAAGTATTCCCTCTTTGAGGAAGGCTCATTGAAAGTTGGGAAGTAAATTGAACTTAGAAAATTCAGGTAGTAAACAAAACAATCAGATATCAGGAAGGTTCTAACAAAAATAATACTTTGAAATATATTATACATTTTGAGTATTGTTATTGCTTTGGTTGTATTTCTGGAAATATTATTTAATCCAATGATATTTATGCTTGTAAATTAAAAAATAAGTTTGTTTATTTTATATCCTGGTCACATTTTCCCCTCCATCAGCTCCTCCAAGTCCCTCCCCTTAGCCCTTGTTTGTAAATTTTAAAGGATTCTTCCTCCTGTTTTCCATAATAGTTATACTTAAATTTACCTTCTGACTAACAGTATACAAGAGCTTTCTTTTCTCATTAGAAAATACTTTAAGATCTCTTAGAAAGCTTAATGAACAGTGATAAGTAAAACACAGATATATATGATGAGATTAAACAGCAAAGTAGATAAAATTATTTTAAAATATTTTTATTTATTTTATTTTTGTATGAATGAAGGTTTTGCCTGTATGTGTGAATGGGCACTGCATGTATGCATGGTACCCATAGAGGCCAGAAGAGGGCATTGGAGTGCCTGACACAGGAGTGACTGGTGGTTGTGCTACACTATGTGTGTTTGGGGAACTGAACTAGGGTACTCTAGAAGAACAATAACTGTTCTCTCCAGACTCTTGTATGTCTTTAACTCTTCAGAACAATTTCAATTAAATAGTTTGGTTCAATTTATTTAATTTAGTTTTTTTTTTTTCAAGACAGGGTGTCTCTGAGTAGCTTTGCCTGTCCTGAAACTCGCTTTGTAGACCAGGCTGGCCTCGAACTCACAGAGATCTGTCTGCCTCTGCCTACTGAGTGCTGGGATTAAAGGCATGCACCACCACTGCCTGGTGATTTTAAAAAAAGTGTGACAATACACATCTTCTAAATTTAGAAATAAAGTACCTGGGTAATTATTAATTCTATGAAAGTTAACAATGACCACAGAATCCTATCTTTCTTAATAATAAAACTTCAAAAATTTTGCATATGTCAGGCTAGTGAATTAAAATCTGAAACAGAATACGTGCATTCAACAGTTAGACCTAAGGATCTTGACTAGATGTGCAACATGGACCAACTTTATTCTACTTCAATTAATATCACTTCACAAATTCAGAATAATTCATCATTCATTGATCAGCAATATTGCTCTTCTGTGATTATTTTATTTCCAAAAAATGCTCGGCTTAGATTGGCTTTATATTTTATAATAATCTTCTGTAAAAGAAGAAAGTTGAGGTGAAAAGAGAATAATGCTTTCTTCAGAAGACCAAGTGTCCCAGAAGTTTTCACAGAAATTCAATTTTAATAGAACCTTAATAGGTTAGTATGATAAAATATTATAATGTCTACTTGAAATAGGAAGCTCTTACTCTCACAGGAATGAGAACCAAAGCATTTAAGCAAGCCATCGCTTATTTAATGCAGCACTTTCAACACTTTCACTTTAATATAATAATGAAATGCAAACAAGTTTGAACTCTAAGGAGACAATTTGAAAAATAATTAACTTTGTCAATATTAACTAGGTAGTATTTAAATAAGTCTTATAAATGACTAAAGAACTGTAATGTGTGTGTGTGTGTGTGTGTGTGTTTTGAGGATTGAACTGAATCACTATTTATTGTAGTGTACACATGTTAGACTTACATAAAATTTCCAGGTGTATAACAACCAGATCATTAATACTTAATAAATATTCAGTTACTGTGACTGCTTCTGTCTTCTAAGAGGCTTAATGATTTGGACGTCTGGGATTTTTTTTTTTTTGCCAGTTTCTGTAACAATTCCGAAGTTCTTATTTTTTGGTGTGTGTGGGTACAGGCATACCATGGCACACACATGGAGATCAAAGGCCAACTTTCAGGACTCCCTTCTCAGCTGTCATTCTGTGAGAACATACAATGTAACTGAGTAGCGCCCTGATTCATTCTTGTTTATTAAACAAAGGGTTGAGGTATTTATGTGTGTGCTGTTTTGCCTCTATGGCTACTGTGGCATTTCTTGATTTGGCCCTGGATCTTACATCAGCAGTTGTCATCTTGAGGTTCAGGTTTCAGGCTCCTCTGGGTCAGGGCGTGTGGACCTTATCTGCCTCATTTTAGCTGGTTTTTCTTGTGTGGGGGCCTTATCTGCCTCAATTATACCTCTACTCAGCCATCATATTAGCACATGTTATGCTTTTAAATTAAAAATTGCTCTATTTTTTTTTACAGGTAATTTCTATTAAATCATAAGAAATCAATTAAATTAGAATTGTTGTGAAGCCATTGTGAAATGTTCAGAATATATTTTCTGGATTTTCATTATCAGACTTTTCTTATCAATGTATTTACTTTATCAATGAACATAAAATACTAGCACTGGGTGTACAGATGAGACTTTTTAATATTTTTACTTAAGTGGATGGTATCACAGTCATATGTCCCTTTTTGGTATCTTGAAGGCCAATTGACTGCACCATAGTGCAAACTGTAGTACTATAACTTTTGACATTTTTTTGTCAGTTATAGTTGTATTTCTTGCCCATTTACCTATAGAACACTGGAAATAGAATAGAAACATGTATATGTTTGCATATTAATTTTTACTGCAATGATTATAGAGCAAATTTAAGCTTATATAAACAATATTCAGTGACTAGGTAATGTCTAAAGAAGAATTTTGTAAAATTAGAAATTACATGTTTCTTTTATCAGGATGTTAGAGTGCTAGACCTAAAGTTAAGTGTGGTTCCCTGTTCATGCAGTTTTAGAAAACTTTGCAGTTAAAAAATAATGTATTTGTAAGCTGCTATCACTCATTAGTAGTATTTTTAGCTGTATTTAATGTCCATGCTCTATTTTACACTGCCGCTGGACTTTCTCTATTAGTAATAGTTTCTTCAGTCTCTAAATTTTTCACTTATGCATTTTTTTTTCAAATCTGTTCATAATGATGATTGATTCACAATTTTCACCACACTGTCATATTTACTGTGTTTTCCTTAGTACAAATGTACAATGTGGGATACCTGATTTTTTTTTCTATTCCTGTTTTCAAGTATACCCAAAGTTCATTTGCCAACTCTTGTTTAAATAACTCTTTACTCCAAGTAGTTTGGTGCAGGTTTGGTGGAATATGGGGGATTATATTAACTGTGACTATTCTTCATCAAGGATATTGGAAAGACTTGTTTCCACTTGAAAGATATATCTGAGATTGATTGGCCTTCTTAATACATGCAGTTAACTGAAGGGTAAATGCAAAGAAGGAGCATGGACATTTAACTAAACTCCCAAATGAAATAGAATTTCAAAATATTCAAATTTTATAGAAGTAAATGCCTAAGGAAATCAATGTAGAAAGTGTCTTCCTAAGCATAAGTGAATTTATGCTGTTCCTGTCTCATATAATTTGTCTCTTATCTAGAAGAAAGTATATGCATAAAAATTGTGGACCTTTTGCGGCAAAAATATTACATGAAAACACATTTTTTCCAATGTGTGTATTATTTTGAATTCAAATGAAATTTTGTTACCTAAGTGAATTTTTTATATAACACATGATGTTAAATGGTATATTTGTGAACTTATTTTAAATTTTGAATTGTAGATTGATTTATTTCACACCCTATATTATGAAACAGAGTATCTATTCTATTATAAAAATTTATCCTGTTTATATAATGTCTATTTTGTAAGCTTAAAGCACTACATGAAAAAATTCTTCCACAAAGCCTAATGAAACCGTAAAAAACAGAATATAATTTCATACCGCAAACATAGGTCTGTATTAATTTACTTATGTCTGCTAGCAATCTCTTTACTAGTCTTAAACTGTCTTTCCTTTCTTGTCTAAACAATTCCTGAACATATCCTTTCTATGGCTACACATTACATATGCTATTGATATTGTCTGAAATCAGAGCTAACCAACAAGAGAATTTAAGGCATGCTGTGATTCTTCAACTACAACAGGAACTCTGGTCCTTGACCTTTTGGATGCATGTTTTTAGAAGATAGGAAGTTTTGTGACTCTTAATAGTTAATTTAATATCACTCTACCACCATTGAAAAACACATTTATCTCCCTTTCTAGGAAATACTGTGGTTTCAAAAAAAAGTGATTTAATTTTTTTTCTACTTTGTTTACTATTAGCAGGGTACTTTGAAATACCCAGAGCTGTCTATTGCTGTAGGTACTGACTAAATATCCAATTGAATAGTAATTAATCAAATCTATTTACTTGGTTGTTACTTTATTCAAACTATATGAAAACTGCAAACTGAAAGCAATCATATTTGGATCTATAAGCTTTAGCTGCTTATCTATTAATCTATATTGTACTTCCTCCTCATGGAAATCTGTAAAATTCAATAGATGATAATTAGACAAGAACTGACTTTATTTCCATTACAATAAGTGTCAGTCATATACTTATCTTTAAAGAGATAATTTTACTTTCCACAATAATAATGGGAGTTCACTTAGAAAAAAAAGTTTAACTTTAAAGATATAAAGACAAACATTGTTCATTTAATTTTGTCATTAGAAATATTTAAGATTTTGAAGTATAATTTTTAAAAAAATATGTACTTTCTTCTGTTTACAACATTCTCAAAATGCTCCTTTTAAGACCTATTACCATAACAACTAAAATCCACAACAAGTAATTTATCCACACCAAGGAAACATTTACTGACCTTAGGTTGACGTCTATCAAACTTTGGCACAGTTTACAATTGCCTAGAAACTTAACAATTCTTATATTACAACTGCCTCTTATTCAGCATTAAATAAACACAATGACATTCATGTAGAGAAAATTGAGTCACTGTAATGTATTGTCTCTTACTGTTCTATGGCTAAAGATGTCTATGGTTTGGATGAAATCAAAACTCTAATACTTTAATGGAAGAATATCCACTCTAACAATCAGGTGAAGTCTAGAGTTTTATTATGTAAGCATCATTTTAAATGGGCATAATTCAATATATAAAATGAAAACATGCAAGTGATTACATAAGAGTTAAAATTCATTATTAGGATGTCATGGTATATCTACTATTGTAATTTTAAAATACCAAGGATAAAAAGCAATGATCTGTAATAACCACAATATATATATTTAGTAATAGCCAATCTGTCACAAAGGTAATCACAGATACTACGTGTGTGTGTGTGTGTGTGTGTGTGTGTGTGTGTGTGTGTGTGTGTGTTGATAACAAGAAACCTTACTTTTACAAAGAGGGTGTTTTCAAAGGAGCAAACATATCAAAACAGAAAGTATATTTCATTTTCTTGTAATGAAGGCAATGATCATATCTTTTCTCCAGGATGGTCCCTTGGCCAGAAGATTGACCTGGCCTAACTGGAATGTTAGGTCTTCACCCAGGTCAGAGACACTATTCTCCTGGTCGTGAGGAATTTTCTTTAAAAGGCTCCATTGTTATTTTAATTTTCCACCTCCCTAAAGAGACAACCTTGGAATCACTTAGAAACAAGATCAGAGATCAGATCTCCAAAAACATTCTTTGCATCTTTCTCCTTTGGTAGTATGAGGCTGCTAACTAGCCCAAAGACATTTATTTTGGCTTTTATACTAAAATAAATTAATTGGATACTTTTCTTTAGAAGTCTTCTGAGGCTAAACTCTCTGTCCAAATATTTCTCTTCATCTAACCACACTCCTCTCTCTCAAAGGGCAGCACGAACCATCACTATGGGGCTTAGACAATGGTTGATCTGGATTTTTCCAGCTGAATTTGGAGTGTCACGCATCGCAGTTTGTGAACCTCCTCCAAAAAAGACTACCCAAAATACCCTATCTATCAGACGTAGGGAAGTAAGAAAATCCTTAACTGGTGTACGAAGAGAGATGTGAGTGGGGGAGTTAAGTGCAACATTATTAGCTTAGGCAAACAATCAGCAGAACCCAGAACCAAGTATATATCAAAATCAAAGTCCATTAGAATCTTGTGATTGGTCCACAAAAGCATCTATCTACTGGATGCCTCCTCAGTTTTCATTTGGCTTCCAATGCTAGGCTGAACAGTAATGAACCCAGGGTCTGTTCCCAGACAGTTTAAAAGCTGTTAGAGTGGCCAGAATCATACTGTGTAGTCTTTCCGGAGTAGCTTCTAGAGAGAGGCAAAGAGAAGAAATTTAACAATTGGTCAGGTTTTTTTTTTTAATGTTAAAACAATAATGAGCCAGACTTTGTTGGCTGCCGATATTGAATTTAGCCCATGTCTGAAGTCTTAAATTTGGGTGGCATTATCTGACCAAGAAGAAAATTATTAGTGAGAATTGACTGTCTAAAATATATCTCAGATAGATTTAAATCTAACATGTCAAAAGTGTGATCTCCTGGACTTAAAAATTACCAAATAATTTTATTTTTTAATCACATATTCTGCAAGGATGTTTAAGACAATGCATGTGAGCAAAATGGATTTTTGCACTGTCAAGGCCATTTGAGGATCTTATTCTCAGAAGTAATTGGTCTTTAGGGGAAACCTTTAGCTTCCCTAACCTTTCTATCATCAGTTGTCCAGTCTATATGAATAAAGGGCAAAGGCCTTGCTTGATCATGGCTTTATTTGGATGAATTGAAGAGTTTTTCCACTGTACTGATTTTTCTCTTTGTGAGTGAGACACTTGTTAGAGTACATTCCTTAGGGTCTTCATGGTTTTTTTCAACCAAAGGAATGGGTAACTTTCCATAGTCACAAAACATTATGTTTTATCCCACAACAACCTCCTGGGACATTATTAACCTTGGGGTTAGGGACAAAAAGAAAATTATCACCTTTCTTGCCTAGGACCACATTGATATAGCTTCTAAATTTGGTTATTGAATACCTAGATCAGTTACACCAGTCTGATACATTTAAACAATGTGAAACTTGAAGATAACGATGTGTAAAAACAAATACTTTTAAATAAACTTACACCGTCAAAACATACATTTTTGTTCTATAAGCCAGTACCAGTGATTATTATGAAGAGCAGATAAATGTCTCAATTGATTTAAACAGAGGATTTATTATTAATATATTGAACTCTGACCTAGGAAACTTTAATATCTATATATCAACTCAAGTCTTATCTTTTGCACATATCAAAAAACTTACTCAGAACTTAATTATTTGCATAAGATTTCTAGGTTTCTTTTTATTCTGAAAACTTACAGTTATTTTAATTTTCATGCTATGTATCATTATATTTCAAAGAAAAACTTAATTTCAGTATAGTACTAAAGCAAGGAGTGATGTGATTTTATCATCCCACGTTTATGGAGAGCCTAGTTGTGTACTATGTACTATACAATAAATAATAAATATAATGAATGATAAATATAAAATTTAAGCATACTTATATTAACTACATATACAATCGTACACATAGAAATTGTGATATCATTTAATCTATTTTTCAAGTATATAACAGGCAGTGGAAAATAGAAAAAGTTCAGTGGAATAAACATTTGAATCATCAACAATTTTACATAGTAGTTATTGATAGAAACTTTGTGGACACTGAGTAATAAGATTGTAGAAGTCAGAGGGGATGGAGGTTACCAGGAGAATATAGCCCATGGAATCAACTAAGCAGGGATCACATTGGATCATAGAGTCTGAAGTGGCAAGCATGGGGCCTACATTGGTTTGCAACAAGACTGTGGTGGGTAGCCATTCCAGCTTTGATCTGGAAGTTCCAACCCCCATTGAGGCTTCAGTAACAGTAACGGTCACACCTACAAGGCGGGGCCAAGAGAGGAACCTGAAGACGCAAGATCCAGATGTGCTGCCTTCTCTTGGTTCCTGGAACCTGGACACTGGAAGTACACCGAGCAGAGTTCTCCATAGAACACAGCCGGACTGTGCTACGTCTTTCCCAGACTCTGCAACCTCCTTATCTGTTCATTTGTAAGTTATGACACTAAATAAACCTCCCTTTTAACTATATAGAGTGGCCTTAATCATTTCACCAATACAGGACCTCTTCCTATATATTATGGTTGTTATCTTTGTGTTTTTGTGAGACTCCTGACAGTGAGAGCAGTTTTTTTGCCTTTGATGCTTTTGCCTACTTGGGGGCATTTTCGCTCCTATTGGTCTGCCTTGTCCAACCGTAGTTTGGGGGCTTTTTTGGTTTTGTCCTGTTTGGCTGTTGCATTTGGGAGGCCTATTCCTTTCTGAAGGGGAAATGAAAGGGGATTGAAACTTGGGGGAGAGGGAACATGGGGCAGGAAGCTGGGAGAACTGGAGGGAAGGGAAACTGTGTTTGGAAAGTACTGTAAGAGAAAAGTTTGTATTTCAATAATTTTTTTAAATAAATTAAGAATACTCTTTGTGGATTTCTGTGGGCCTCTTTAGCACTTTGTTTCTTTCTTTTCTCATGTGGTCTTCATTTACCATGGCCTCCTATTCCTTGTTCTCCCTCTCTGTTCTTGATCCAGGTGGGATCTCCCACTCTCTTTCCCTCGACCCTCGCCGTTCATTGCTCCCACTCATGTCCAGGCTGTTTATGTAGATCTCATCCATTTCTCCGTCATTGGGTGATCCTCGTGTCTTTCTTGGGGTCCTGTTTTCCAGGTAGCCTCACTGGTGATATGAGTAGCAGTCCAGTCATCCTTGTTCCACATCTAGTATCCTCCTATGAGTGAGTACATACCATATTTGTCTTTCTGAGTCTGGGTTACCTCACTCAGGATGATTTTTTTCTAGATCCATCCATTTGCCTGCAAACCTTATGATGTCATTGTTTTTCTCTGCTGAGTAGTATTCCATTGTGTATACGTGCCACAATTTATTTATCCATTCTTCAGTTGAAGGGCATCTAGGTTGTTTCCAGGTTTTGGCTATTACAAACAATGCTTATATAAACATAGCTGAGCAAGTGCTCTTGTGGTATGATTGAGCATTTCTTGGGTATATGCCCAAGAGTGGTATAGCTGGATCTTGGGGGAGATTGATTCCCAATTTTCTAAGAAAGCGCCATATTGATTTCCAAAGTGGTTGTACAAGCTTGCATTCCCACCAGCAGTGGAGAAGAGTTCCCCAAGTTCCACATCCTCTCCAGCATAATGTGTCCTCAGTGTTTTTGATCTTAGTCATTCTGTCAGGTGTAAAATGGTATCTCAGAGTTGTTTTGATTTGCATTTCCCTGATGATTAGGGATGTTGAGCAATTCCTTAAATGTCTTTCAGCCATTTGAGTTTCCTCTGTTGAAAATTCTCTGTTTAGTTCTATAGCCCATTTCTTAATTGGACTGTTGGTCGTTTTGATGTCTAATATCTTGAGTTCCTTATATATTCTGGATATCAGTCCTCTGTCAGATGTGGGATTGGTGAAGATCTTTTCCCATTCTGTAGGCTGTCACTTTGCCTTGACCGTATCCTTTGCTCTACAAAAGCTTCTCAGTTTCAAGAGGTCCCATTGATTGATTGTTTTTCTCAGTGTCTGTGCTACTGATGTTATATTTAGGAAGTGAACTCCTATGGCAATGTGTTCAAGACTAATTCCTACTTTCTCTTCTAGCAGGTTCAGAGTAGCTGGATTTATGTTGAGGTTCTTGATCCACTTAAAGACTGCTGGCAATGGCCGAGAGACAGCCAGGGCTGACCTACTCTGGTGATGGGATGGCCAAACACCCTAATAGTTGTGCCAGAAACCCCATCCAAGGACTGAGGAATCTGGATGCAGACCTCCACAGCTAGGCCCCCGGGTGGAGTGCTGGGAGTCTAATTAACGAGAAAGAGGAGGGTTTATATGAGCGAGAATTGTTGATACCAAGGTTGGATAAAGCACAGGGACAAATAGCCAAACGAATGGAAACACATGAACTATGAACCAAAGGCTGAGGGGACCCCAACTTGATCAGGCCCTCTGAATAGGTGAGACAGTTGATTGGCTTGAGCTGTTTGGGAGGCATCTAGGCAGTGGTACCAGGTCCTGGGCTCGCTGCATGAGATAGCTGTTTGAAACCTGGGACTTATATAGGGACGCTTGGCTCAATCTGGGAGGAGGGGACTGGACCTGCCTGGACTGAGTCTATCAGGTTGATCTCAGTCCTCAGGGGTGGCCTTGATCTGGAGGTGGTGGAAATGGGGGTAGGCTGGGGGGAAGGGGGGGGAAGGAAGGGGAGAACAAGGGAATCTGTGGCTGTTATGTAGAACTGAATAGTATTGTAAAATAAAAGAAAAAAAAGAATACTCTTAAAAGTTAATTAGGCAGAAATGTTTTGTAAAGTCACTAAA
Source organism: Peromyscus leucopus (assembly GCF_004664715.2). Classification (NCBI taxonomy): domain Eukaryota; kingdom Metazoa; phylum Chordata; class Mammalia; order Rodentia; family Cricetidae; genus Peromyscus; species Peromyscus leucopus. The sequence continues at coordinate 111,467,729 of NC_051083.1, forward strand.
ATATTATTTATAGTATACATTTTTGTTGCTGCTCACTGTTGACCTAACTCATACCATTATATTTCAGAAATCATGAACTTATGTGGCTAACAAAGAATGCTGTTAGTTATATATGGGAACATTAGAGCAAAATTACATGCATTCCTTTATCTATAATATGAGGAGAAACATTAATTGGGTTTTTTTTTTTTTTGCACATAGAAGTTTCTCCTCCAATACAATAATCCACATCAAGTCAAATTAAAATATAACAACAGGTTTATTGAGAACAACTCCCGGGCGATTCCTCTGGTCCATGAAATTGGGGCCAGGGGATTTGTAGCTGCAACAGAAAGAGGGGAGATTTTATGTGTCGTAGGTGAGGGGTGATAAGGTGCCCACTACAAACTGGATTTGTGACAAGGTATGGTCAGAAACTTAATGTTTAGGCAGGGACTTAGGCTGTTGGCAGCTTTTAGAGGAGGAAGCCACAGTAGCAGCCAGGGATGCTGAGATGGGGAGGCTCTCTGAGTAGACGGAGTTTGGAGTTCAGTGAGAGGGGGTGGCTATTTGGACCTGTAGGGGCAAGCAAGAGACTCCAACCAAGCAAACATGATACATTATAAGAAGTAGAAATAAAAAATGTAGTCATAAATGAAGCAATTAACTTTACCCTCATATATTTTATTTGAAAGTTTTATATTTCTAAAATTCTACTTTGCAAATAGACTTGTGAAATGATGGGTATACATTTTGATATGGTTCAAAAATCACCTTTCTCTTGCACAAAGACTCCAGTTGGTACCTATGATTTGTTTCTATGTCGTGGGGGTTGAGAGTAAAATTTACATGCTCAGCTTTTACAGTAAAGAAAAAGCAATTAAAAAGCAATTGACTAGAGATAATCCTCACTAGTTACTAAATCAAATTTTATGAGTCATTTAGAAAAAAATGGAGTGTATCTTTAAAAATATGAGCAACTTGTTTAATCAGAAATAATATAGTGTAATGTAATTTTAATTTCGTTTACTAACTAATCTAGATGTACATCTTACTGAAAACTCAACTTATATTTTAGGTTAGGTTGAGTGGCTTTTTTTTGGATAGTCTCTTGGTCAACTTATCTTTTAATATAAACATACTGAAGAAAAGCCTTTCTAAGTAACTTAGGAGTATATTTCCCATTCACATCCCTATTAGTACAGAACCAGCTCTTAAGAGAGGTGCAGTACCTCTAACATAAAAAAATATCTGGCATTAGATGTCATTCTAAAAGAGGTAATAATATCATTCCAGGCCATCGTATCTCTCTATAATGCACAACCTACCCAAATACCTGACAGAAAGATAAAAATTAGGAACTATGATATAATGTAAGTAATATATATTTTTCTTTTCATAAATCAAAATAAATCTATCATATACTTATTAGCTTTAAGAGCTTTATGTTCGAATATAGCTCTACAGCTATTTTTTTTCCTTTTATTTTATTTTACAATACCATTCAGTTCTACATATCAGCCACGGATTCCTTGTTCTCCCC
>NC_051083.1:111469750-111496346 GCF_004664715.2 Peromyscus leucopus
ACTACTAATGATGCTGCAATGAACATTAGAATATCTACATCTTCTGAGATCATAATTCAGTACTTTGGATATATACTCCAAGTTAGTAATGAAACTCAATGATAAAAATGGAATACCCAAGTAAAAGTTAGCAAAGTTCATGAATAGACACTCAAACAAAGTCAGAAAAACACAAATGGATAACAGATTTGTGAACAGATATCTAAGTAAAAACCACAGAAATTTGAAACAAAGATATGACAATCTTTCTTAGTTTTCTGTTGTATCAAAGTAGCATAGACTGAGTAATTTGCAATGAATAGACATTTACTCATCACAGATCTCTGAAATCTGGAAAGTCAAAGAGTAGGGCTCTATTAACTGATGAGGAATCCTTGTTGAACTCTTGGATGGTAGAGATTATTACATTTAAAGATATAGTAAATGCTGTATCTTGAGTCTCTCATTTCTTAGCCACATTTACCATTAAGGTGGCCTTAATCTCAAGTCCTCATCTAATTTTAATCTCTGTCCTAATAGTCTCACCTTTGAAGAATATTAATATAAGAACTTAGAGGTTTGATTTCAAATACATGGATTATTTGAGGGCGATATTCCAAATATACCTTTCTATATTTCCACCAAATATCTTCTTTATTACAAAAATGTATTATTTTATTCCAATTACACAAAAGTTTTATTCTTTTTTTAGAGAGAAAATGATATTTAATGATAAAAGACACAATTAACAGTGAATATGTACCAGGTGAGAAAATCTGTGCATTCTATTATAACAATGAACTTTATAAAGAAAATATTCAAAAAAGGGAATGATTTGAAGATATCATACTCAATACAAGGAAGATTAGAGAATGGGACAAGGGGTGCATGATGGTATATGTATATATCTCTAATTCCATCATTTAGGAGGCTAATGCACCAAAATCACCATTAATTCAAGACTGTGTTGGCTTACATAGTGAGTTCAAAGCCAGCCTGAATTATATAGTGAGACTTTGTCAAGAGATTGTGTAGGAGTGAGACAAATTAAATATGAGGAAGATCTTATGGTATATGTATTGAGCTTTGCACATTTACAAAGAATGTATCTTCTTACATGTGCATGAAGCATTCACAAACACTAATTATTATAAGTGCCTGTTTTTGCTTACTTACCAAGCCATGGTCACCTGGTATGCCAGGGGAATGAAATCAGGCCAGGTTTGAGGGAGCCACAGCACAATTGAAACTGTGACAATTTTATTGAGAGCAATCAGATATTTTATACCTTTATCAGAAACAGAATTTAATGGCAATTGCCAAGATTTATTCAATTGTATTCGCCAGGATACAGTGAAGTTTGACAAGACAATTGGTCTTAGACAGTAATGTTATGTACCCTGTATGGTTTGCAAAAGTTTAATTCTGGCACTGAAACAGATGTCTATAGGCTAAGATGAAACATACATATGTGTGAGACTTACAGTGTAATTCATTATAGAGAAAATCCATTTGTTTCAAGATTTTGTTGACTCAAAATCAAATCCAATATAGGACAGCCATAGAACATACTTCCCAACTCGCAAAAGGAGAACTGGGCAAAAATAAATGAATATATAAGCTGAGGGACAACCAAGGGTTGTTTTGAGAGTCTCTTTGATAACTTTGACCAACAACTCAAAAGAGGGTTTCTCATGACTGGTGTTAGGGTTTTCATTAGATACTCTTTGGTTCTAGGAGGGAACATTTCATCCCAGAAGGAAAAAAATCATGTTTATATTTATTCGCCTCTTAAGTGTATTCTACTTATTTTTTAGGAAGAGAGTTAATATGATTTTTATGACATTTTCAAACATCCTTAACTTTACTCTTTTCTCTCCATTATATATCCACCTTCAACCCATTTTCCAATTTAACCCATATTGTGTTTGTATCCTGATATTTTCCTCTCTTTTGAATCTCTCCCTCATCCCTTCAACCACACAATGGTCTTTTTATAATTTCTTGGTTTCTGCAATTACTCGTGGATATCTATTCATATCTGAAGATTTTTAGCTAGGAGCCTCAGATGAGAGAGACCATGTGATATTTGTTTTTCTGGATCTGGGTTACTTTACTCAATATGATCTTTTCCAGTTATTTTCAGTTCCTTGCAAGTTTCATGATTTTATTTTTCTTTATAGCTGAGTAGTATTCCATAGTGTATATGTACCATATTCTTATTAGTTCACCAGTAGAAGGGAAATTAGATTGTGGCCAATCCCTAGCTACTGGGAATAAGGCAGCAAGATACATGACTGAGCAAGTATCTGTGGAGTAGTATTTCAAGTCCTTTAGGCATATGACAAAGAATGGTGTAACTGAGTCATAGGGCTCCCTTTTCTTATAATTTCCTAAAGCATTTGTTGGTGGTTTCTTTGATAATCTTTGCCAATATGATGGGATAAGGTGAAATCACAGTGTTGTACTTTATTTTTTCCTCTTTTGAGACTTCTCTATTCAGGTTTCAGACCTACATTTGTACATGCTGTTTGTTTTTTGACTCTGATTTTTGAGTTTCTTATATATCATAGATCCTAATCCTTTGTTAAACGTATAGCTGGTTTAGATTCTTCCCATTTCTTTTGTGCTTTCTCTTCATGAAACTGATTGTTTTCCAAGCTGTTCAGAAGCTTTTAAATTTATTGATACCTGTCAGCCTTAAATATTAGTCAAATGGTATCCACTTCAGAAGATCTTTTCCTGTATCTATATCATGTATGATATTGCCTAATTTTTCTTCTAGCAGTTTTAGCATTAGAGATTTTCATATTTAGGTCTTTGAATTAGTTTTTGTGCAAGATGATAGATATAGTTTTAAATTCACTCTTTTGCATGTCAATATCGAATTTGCCAGGGATACTTTGTTGAAGATGCTTTCTTTTCTCCTGTGTCAATTTTTGGCATCTTTGTCAAATGATAAGTTTTGTGTTCTAAGGCTGGGTCTTGTAACATGAATTTTAAAAGGTCTTATTAATTTAAAAAAAATGGAGCCAGATATTGGGTTGAAAGTTGTATGATCAGAGAAACAGAACAAGCCAGCCATGTTCTTACCTCTGCAAAATTCTCAGCCTCAAGCAAGAGACTTTCTGTTTACTCACTCCTTATATACCTTTCTGTGCCCTGCCATCTTCCTTCCTTCCTAGTGCTGTGATTAAAGGCATGTGCCACCATGCCTGGCTCTGTTCCCAGTGTGGCCTTAAACTCACAGAGATCCAGATAGATCTCTTCCTCCTGAATGCTAGGATTAAAGGCATGTGCTATCACTGCCTGACCTCTCTGTTTAATATATTGTCTGGCTTTGTCCTCTGAACCACAGGCAAGCTTATTAGGGTACACAATATATCCCCACAGGATCTTCTATTTTTTGTCTCTCATCAGCATGTATGTGGTTTCAAAACAAATTTTCATTAATTTTTAATCTTTATTTATAAATTATAGTATAATGATATAATTTACACCTTTTCTTTACACATTCCAAACCTTCTTATATGCCCCCATTGCACTCTTTCTACTTTATGACTCCTTTTTAAATTAATTGTTACATATACATATGTAAATACATGTATATTTATAATTACAACCTCCTTCTTAGTTTGTATTATATATCTCTTTTGGTGTCAGTATCATATTATTTTTATTACTATGTGTCTGCAATGCATCGTGAGATCTGGAATAATTATTTATCCAGCATTATTCTTTTTTGTTCAGGATTGTTTATGCTATCTGGAATATTTTGTGGCTCCATTTGCAATTTAGGATAACTTTTTTCTACTTCTGTGAAGAACGACGTTGAGATTTGGATTTGGATTTCACTGAATCTGTAAATTGTTTTTGGAAAAAATGGTCATTTCCACAAAATGATTTTACCAATACATGAACAGAGGATGTACTTCCATTTTCTAGTACCTTCCTCTATTTGTTCATCAGATGTGATCTAGATCACATAACTTTGATTTCAACAGTTATCAGCCTGATATTTTTCCAAATCCACAGTTAATACATAAATAAAATAATATTGTAATAAAGTGAGGATGTACTTCTATGTTTATTTCTCACAGCCATGTTATGATAACATTTTATTCACTCAGTAATAAAAAATAAGAACATATTTTTCTGAACATATGTTTTTCTACTTTATTTGTGAGTTAGAATAAATTTACATTCATAATCTAAACTTAACTTACAAATTGTTCTTAAATGAACAAGAGTAAGTAAAGCAAATATGTCAGATAATAATGAAAACAATGTGTGAGATTCATGAATGTATACACACTAAGTATCAGTAATATAAATTTTAAAGATTGATGTATTTTTACATATGTGTGTATCTTTCTCCCCACAAAATTCAAGGTGAACATGTTTATTGTTTCATAGATATAATTTGTCTTTTATAACAAGTTACCCATTAATTAACTAAGTGTTATTTAAATTACCATGATATTTCAGCTCTTCATAAAAAATTTGTTTAATTATACTGCTTGTCTAATTTGTAGATAGTTTGTGCATAGCTTCTGCTAAACAATTTAATACTTTTGACTTTTTTGACAAGATTATATATACCACTTATTTTCTATTATTTTGTAGTATAATATTATGTTTTAAAGTATCATAATATGCACATACATCTATATATTATAGTTATTTATTTGTTCTCTATTGATAAGCATGTGAGCTGTTCCTAGTAGGCATTCATTATAGATGCATTTTTTACTAATTTAGTTAAATTTGTGTCAGAAGTTATGTGCATATCATGCATTTCCCATGGATGTGAAGTCATTTCTTTAAAAATGGGATTACTAGATTGCAGCACAGATAGGACTATTGTTAGCTTTGCATTATGAAAGAAACAGTATTTTTCATTCATGAGTATTTGTATTATTTTCACAACCCAAACCACACAATACTGATATAGAAATTATCAACAATAAAATATGAATGATACAAAAGAAAATTTTAAATATTTCTATGGCATTTTAAAAAAGATAATTAATCAATGATTTAAAGAGAAGATAGAAAATATAAATTAGGGCTGGAGAGATGGCTCAGCCGTTAAAGGTTAGGCTCACAACCAAAAATATAATAATACTAATGGTTAATATAAACACTCAGGTTGTCATATGAGATTCAGAAGAGACAATGCTGACAGTGGCCTATCTTTCTTCAATGGCAATATTATACAATCTGTCAAGAATCCCCACTTAATTTTAAAAAAGTCATTTATATTAAATTATATGTATGTGACAATGTGTACATGCAAGCACCTGAGAATAGGTGATTTCAGAGGCCATAGCAATCAAGTTCTCTGGAACTGGAATTTCATGTAACTGTGAACTGCTTGACATGTGTTGTAGATACTGAACTTGAGTCCTCTGCAAGAAAAGTACACATTTTTAATTGCTGAACAATCTGGCCAGCCCCCACTTTTCTTTTGATGTTTTCACATAGTAAATTTAAATTTATAGGTCCCATGCCAATAATCTATATTTCTGGGTGTAAATTCCTACTGTCTAAGGTAACATTTTCAACTGAGCCAAATTTCATACCAAGTCTTTTTTTCTTTATATGTCTAAATAAAGTCTGGTTTTTCTATTTTACTATCTAGCTGGTATTTTTCCTTGACAATATTCTTGTAAACATCGTTACACATCCATGTTTTTTTTCTGTTTTAGAAATACCAAAGAATAGTACAGAAACTTCTAAATGGCTCACTTTAATTACTGTGTTTCCTGCTTAAGAGACAAGTCTATTCAATGGCTGTATCCTTTCCTATATACTATATTTACGTAGGTTATAATTATGAAATTGGAAGTTGAGATTTAATTCCAAAATGTGTTGACTCAAAATTTCTTTTATAGCAGGAATAGTCATCAAGTCTCTTTCCTGTCTGTACCTTTGTGAGTTTTAAAGATTTATTGATCAACATTCATTTTTTTGTTTGTTGATGACTATCAATGTAAGCTTTACATCTCCCAAGTTACTAAAATTAGCAAAATGCTATTACTGTGCTGTTGGTTACTTATATTTTTATCAAGAATACAATGGATTGCTTAAATATTATTTAGTGCTACTCACTATACTAAGTTTATATGGTCTGGATACATTCAGTGAAAACTATGTTCATAATATTCAACTTCACTAATTAAACACTCTAAATAAGATAACTTTGATTGGCAATGGTTCACAAAAATTACCAGAGTTAGAATACCAAAGGAAGCAAATGTTGAAAATACTTTAGCAAATGATACAAGTAATGCTATAAACACTCAAGAATTAAAGCTATGTTTGAAGTTCTTCAGGCTTATTCTCCAACTTTCTAAAAGCAAATATTCTGAATTTTCTGTTAAATAGAATTAATGATAATTATCTGTTTATGCTGGGAAATTTTCTTCATTCCTTGGACACCTCTTTTGAGATTGGGTTCCTATTTATTTAATTTTTATTTTCCTATCAATTCATAAGAAAGGGGTCCCTTGGCAGTAGTATCAGGATCCATCCCTGGTACATGAGCTGGCTTCATGGAGCCCATTTTAACTTTGGTGGGACACCTTGCACATCTTCAACTGAATGTACCAGGCTTTGATGACTACCCATTGGATGCCTTAGCTTTTTGGAGGAAGGAGTGGGGACTGGGCTTTGGGGGAGTCTATGGGAAAGTGGGAGGAGGGAAGAGAGAGGGATCTGTGGTTGGTATGTGAAATGAATAAAATTTTCCTAATAAAGAAAAAAAAGAATGTGCTTCAGAGTTTGTGGTAGACAATGACATGTTTATTTATTTACCGAAAAGGCATGTAAACAGGAAAAAGCCAATCATAGGAATATCTTTGCTCATCTATACTCTTAAAATATTTGCATGTATTAAAATTGTAAAATTTTGTAAAGAATGTTTGCTTCAAAGACAAGATATTTAGACTTTACTAAAAAAGAGTATTTCTTTGCTTAATCAAACCATATTCTTACAAGAAATAGGTTTTTTTTTTTTTTTATCTTGACCAAATAAATAACATTCTATTTAAGGCAACATATGCTTACATAATATAAATCAGGCTGAATATAACTCCAGTTTCTAAAAAGTTGAAAATTCATCAAAATAATAGTCTAAAAATAATATAAAAATAATTTCATTCCAGATTAATTAGAAAAATAAATGTACTGCATGATATTGTATATTTTTATTTGCTTTTCAGCTGAATTTTCTTTAATTGGTTACATGGAAAAAAGTACTATGTTTTCCCAGAAAGTGCAAATATCATGAAATCATGCTGTAAAAAGCCAGGGAAAAGTCAATTTTTGAAAGAACATAATTTTTTTTGCCTTCAAATAATCTCCCAGTCTATAATTACACATGTGTTAGAAAATACTACATTCCATGCATGAAATTTAGATGCTAATAATTTCATGAAGAATATATTAAAGGAAAGGCCTCCTTCCAATTTTGTATGGTTTAAAGCCTTGGTGTTTGAAATTGGCCCAGGTAAGTGTTACCTTATTGCTTGGATACACATTATCCTTTCTAAGGATGTACAAATTTGAAGAGTTGACTTTGTCTTGACCCAACACAATGTGATAATGACTGCATTCAACAAATTCTTCTATATAGCATCAGCTAATACATGGGAATCTGCCATCATTAAAAATGTTATAGATCTAAGGAGTTTCTATTGCAGTAGACAGTAGCTGACACAGAGATTAAGAGACTGCAAATACCTTAACCATATACCAGGGCTTTCTCCCAAAACTCAAGAGTCATTGTAGAAGAAGAGGCAGAAAGTTGTAAGAGCCAGAAGCAATGGGTAACTTCAAGGAAACAGTGTAAGAAAGTAGGGCATTCATTGGCATATATGTACTCAGTAGTTGTAACGACACAAAACCTGGATAAGCATAAACCAGAACAAATGTCAACATGGAGATTGGAGTTGGGGATGAAACCACCCTTCTAGAGCTATTGGCAATTATTAGCTTCTGGAGAGATGGGGTGGTTTTTGCCAAGAGAGTAGACCATGGTAACTTGAAGACAATTCAGTGGATGGCCACACATCCAAGAATATTTGGGCAGCACAAATTGGACTTCCTGGATTTAAAGAAACACGGCATATTGATTTAGAATTACTATACACTGTGCAATATTTTGCTTTCTACTGAGTGCCATTAACTCACTAAACTAGAATAAAAGAAATAACAAAATATCTAGTAATTGATGAGCTTTATTTTATGAGTTTTACAAAGGAAATATATATATATATATATATATATATTATATATATATATATATATATCTTCTGATTAAAACATAGGTAATGAATGAAGGACTCGTAAGTAGTCCATATAAAATGTGTGGTGGTATTGTGTTCCCCAAAATATTGTGCACCCTAATAAACTTATCTGGGGTCAGAGAACAGAACAGCCACTAGATACAGAGGCTAGAAAATGGTGGCACTCACACCTTTAATCTTAGCCTTCTGGAGGCAAGGATCTTTATGAGTTCAAAACCACACTGGAAATAGCCAGGCATGGTGGCTCACGCCTTTAATCCTAGGAAGTGAGCCTTTAATCTGCAGAAAGCAGAAAGGTATATAAAGTGTGAGGACCAGGAACCAGTGCTGGTTAAGCTTTTAGGCTTTTGAGCAACAGTTCAGCAGAGATTCATTTTGGATGAGAACTCAGAGGCTTCCAGTCTGAAGAAACAGGATCAGCTGAGGAACTGGCAAGCTGAGGCAGCTGTGGCTTGTTCTGCTTCTCTGATCTTCTAGCATTCACCCAAATACCTGGCTCTTAGGTTTGTTTTTTATTAATAAGAACTTTTAAGATTCCTGCTACAAAAATGTCTTTGATAAAGTGCATAGAGTTCACAAGGAAATTTTTTTATTTAGTAAATCAAAGAGAAAATTCTGCCTTTACAGTAATCTAACAGAGTCTTAAGTTAAATATATGGAAGATTTATACCCATGATTTTCTTGCTAGAATCGTTCCAACTACGTGTATATCAACAGATTTTTAAGTAATGAGTAAAGCATTGTGAATGTTCCTTCATGCACTATCCATTTTATTGGTATTTATACATTTCACAGAGAGCAGTCACCTAGAAAAGAACAGAGAGAGGCAACATATCACTTCCCTGTGAAGTTAGGAAACAGTGAGTGAATAAAAAGTGGGGCAATGGCACAAAGTCTCAAGACTTTCCCCCAATTACAAACTTCTGCCAGTGAGATAATTCCTCCTAATGTTCCTACAACCTCTTTAAACGGTGCCAGAAATTGGGACCCAGTGTAAAAAAGAATGATCTCATGGAAGATAAGCTACAATATGGAACAACTGACCCATATTTGTATACATATATTAAACATTATTATTTTATTTTATATAAGTACTTTAGGTAATAGTTTCAATTTAAATAATATTTCTTTATCATGACGACTAGAGGAAATTAAAACTAAATTGCTTGATGGCTTGAGAAGAACACTCAAATTTGACAGATGCATATTTCTTATTAGATAAAATTATATAAAAGAAGAATAAGCTTAGACATCAACCTGTGCCTTGATATGCTACAGTTCAAATTTATAGTATTTGGAAATACTTTGTTCTTCCCCTGTGGTTTGAACTGCCTGCTGATGAGTTCTGTTCATTCCCTCAGTCTTATGAACCATCTTCATCTGACTGTTCTGACTCTTAGTAATCTGTCTGTGAATCTGGCTTTTGTTATTCCCAACAGATCTTGTTTGAGGCTTATAATGTTATGCCTGCCTTTGAGGCTAGTATTCAGCTTCTTTATAATCTTTTAGGACGCTTAGATATATATTTCATATATTATAAATAAGAATGTTCACTATCTGTACTCTTCTATACTGCCAATTTCAGAGTAATAGATCTTGTTTTCTGCCACATCCTTTCCTGGATCTTAATATAGCACTTTTTATGTGTCAATTCTGCAAGTTTAGCTTGGGAGCTGCTGTCAACATTTGAGTTTCAAAAGCATGTACATTGAAGAGAAGCCATAATAGTTTCTGCATATAACTAATTGCATTGGTGATTTCCTCTTGACATTGAGATTAATCACTGCTACTTTGAGTCCATTATTACCATGGCCATGGCATTTCCAGAAGTAATTTCACAACACTCTTCCTCATTCTCTCACTCTTAAATACAGAGATCCACAGACAAATACCATGCCAAGCTCTAAGAGTCCACTCAAAGAGAGAGAAGAGGGATGCTATGAGCAAGGGTAACAAGATCATGATGGGGAAACCTGCAGAGATGACCAAACCAAACTAGTGGGAATTAATGAAATTTAGATCAACAGCTCTGGAGCCTCCATGGGACTGGACTAATCCCTCTGCATAAGCAAGACAATTGTGTAGCTTTATCTGCTGAAGGGGGCCCTGATAGTAGGATCAGAATCCACCCCTGGTGTGTGAGCAGGCTTTTTGGATCCCACTACCTATTGTGGGACACCAAACACAGCCTTGGGGCAGGAGGAGGGGCTTGGACTTGACTCAATTAAATGTACCTCTCTGTGGGAGGCCTTACCTTCTTTTTTTTTTTTTTTTTTTTTTTTTGGTTTTTTCGAGACAGGGTTTCTCTGTGTAGCTTTGCGCCTTTCCTGGAGCTCACTTGGTAGCCCAGGCTGGCCTCGAACTCACAGAGATCCGCCTGGCTCTGCCTCCCGAGTGCTGGGATTAAAGGCGTGCGCCACCATGCCCGGCTATTACCTTCTTGTAGTAGGGAATAGGTTGGGAAGAGGAGGCTGGAGGGGTGGAAGAGAGGGATCTGTGATTGGTATGTAAAATGAATAAAAAAATTCTTAATAAAAAAGAGTAAAAAAAATCCTTTCTACACCCATTCCTATGTTACTGTCTGGCTTTTGATGGGATGGAGGATTTGAAAAGGATGTCCCATTTAATGCTGAGACCTCAGTCATTCTCCTTACTTCAATCAGTTATGAGTCTCTGCATTAACTTCTGACAACTTTAAAAAGAAAGGTCTTTGACCAAGGTTGAGAGATCCACAAATCTATGGATATGAACATAAAAGAAAAAGTAGTTTGGCAACCTGCCTAATTAGCAAAACATCATCAATGGATTCTTCCTAGAGCCTATCAACTCCTTGGCCAAAGGCCTTTGGCCAGGTTTACAGTATCAGGCATAAATTTTATCCTTTGAAGCAGGCATCAAATTGAAGCAGGAATTATTTTCATAAGTGTATAAAGTTTATGCTACTATTTCCTTACAAATTTTACATTCCCATGTCAATTACATTTTTTGAGACAGAGTCTCACAATATAGGCAAGACTGGACTCATAATCTTCTGCTTCAGCTTCATATCTGCTAAGATTATGGTTATTATAGGTATACAGCATATATATATATATATATATATATATATATATATGTGTGTGTGTGTGTGTGTGTGTGTGTGTGTACATATTACTTAATTATTCTATTGAAGAATTGTAAGGTAGATACTTAACATATTTTGAACTCTGAAGCCAAGGTTTGGTAACAGTTATACTGTGAAGGATGACAGAACGTATTCCACAATTGTGACAGATGGTGTGATTAAGAAATTTTTAAAATTCTACATAAGTAGACAAAAAAGTTAAATTCTTGAGCTCTATGGTGTTTCTAGGCATCAACAGCCATTAATTGGAGAAAGATCTGTACTTCTTTAGCATTAATTACTTAGTCAATTTCTCACAGAAACACTTGACAGGTTCCTCTTGACAGATTACTTTTGAAACTTTCAAGTAAGAGAATTCTTTTAATATGTTCTACTTGACTTTTGATGAGGAAAAGAATCCTGTTAGTGAAAATCACATTTTAAGTCTTGTGCTAATTAAATAATCTCACTGAAATACAGTATCTTTTTAGGTGATTTACTGAGGATATACTGTACATATGGAATAGGGTGTGAGAGAAGAAGACTCTATATTTTTTTTGGTGAGAATATGAGACTAACATATCTTCAAAGGAGTGAGCTATTCAACAAGTCATCCATGATCACATTTCAATAAGGTTTCATCATCACCCTATATGATTTATTGTACAGTTTTATTAAATTGTAAGAAACAATTCTGACTCATAAAAGGAGGAGGCCTAATGTCTCAAAAGAGCTCAACAATATTTTTTGTATAATTTTTATTTTGTTTCATATTTCTTTGTTTAGGATTTTTCTTTTTTTCTTTTTTTGGCTTACTGATCTTTTGCTTGTATATTATATTTCTGCTTTTGTGTTTTCATGGGATGTGTGTTTGTGTGTAGACATGCATGTGCACATTTTCTGTGTTGATATTTCTTTCTTTTGCTAAAATTCTGATTTTTATTTTTGGCATATTTTCTGTCTCTGAAGAGAAAGAAAAAGCTCATGGAGTTGAGTAGGTAAGGTGCTATCAAGGATCTATGGGGAATCTGAGAAGGGGAAACCATGATCGTATGAAATATTTTCTTCAATAAAACAATGCATGCCAGCATGGGACTAGACAGGTGGCTCAGCAATTAAAAACACTCTTGGCTCTTGCAGGAGAACTGGTTTTCATTCCCAGTGCCTACATCTGGCTGGTCACAACTGTCTGTTAGTCCAGTTCGATGAGAGCTGATGCCTCTTTCTGGCTCACTTCTCATGACATCCACTCAAAAATCCTTTCTTTCTCTCTCTCTCTTCCTGTCATACACACAGACACACACACAGGGAGAGAGAGAGAGAGAGAGAGAGAGAGAGAGAGAGAGAGAGAGAGAGAGAGAGAGAGAAAGGGAGAGAGAGAGAGAGAGAGAGAGAGAGAGAGAAAGAGAGAGAATTGAGAATAAAATATGCAAATAATAGTTTTACAACTTTTAGAATTTAATTTAGTATTTTATTTCTTGATTCAAAATATGTATTATAAAATTTTAAGGTTGAATTTTTTACCATTTCTTTTCATTGAATATATTGGAGTGCAATTTTAATATTTTTTTTATTTTGTAATAATTAAAGTAACTGATGACTAATACTTCTTTTAAAAATGTTAAAGTTATCTTACCAGGTTTTATTATTGTTATTCTGTGATAGATTATGTTACCAGATAGGTTATAACATCTAGAAAAATGAATTACATTTTAAAATACATTTATACTCTATGATTTAGGTTTGAGACATATATTACTCTCCAAGCACTGCCATAGCAAAATTCCATAGTTCAAAAATTTATAGATATGACTGAAGTGATTGGTCAGGTAGTTTTCTTTTGAGGTCTTTCTTTTACCTTGAACATGTCCATTTTATCGCTATGTGTTCATGTGGAATGTTTTTTGTTTCTGTTGGTTTTTAGTCATTAATTTTATATAACACCTCCATACTGAAATATGGATTACATCAAAGTCCCATTTTAATTCAGTTTCATATTTAAGAATTTTCTCTTCCATTGAAAAAAATGATGGTGACAAATGTAAGGATTTCTGAACATTTGAGGAGATATATTTCAGCATAACAAACACTAACACTACAAAAATGTTGAGTTATTTTTCAAAGATATTGATATTTGGAAGTGAAATTCTTAAAAAAAACACTTCATCACTGTTGATATCACCAAATCTGGAGTGTATCTTATCTTAGAGCATCAAGATTTTTTTTTGTTTTGAAGTGAATAATAGCAATAAACCAATTATCATTTTTGCATATTTTTTCTTTGATGGAGGACATAGAACAAGTGGGAATCTCTTAAGGCATAAGACAGCCAGCAAAATCTGTTATGAATATGATGAAACTGTACTAATTAGCATATATCCTCTATAGTAGGTTTCAATTTTTGTTGATAATTAGTCAAAAGTTTAGAAGAACTATTTCATAATGGAGTCTAAAGAATCTATGTTTTTCTTGTCCAGGTATTGTTTTGACCAGCCACATTGATGAGCCTTCATAAGTGCAGCTTCTCTGATTTATTTCTCAAAAGTATTCCTTCTGGTGGTATTGTGTTCCCCAAAATATTGTGTACCTTAATAAACTTATCCGGGGTCAGAGAACAGAAAAGCCACTAGTTAGGCAGTGATAGCACACACCTTTAATCCTAACATTCCAGAGGCAGAAATCCATCTAGGATCTCTGTGAGTTCAAGGCCACATTGGAAACAGCCAGGCATGGTGACTCACACCTTTAATCCCAAAAGGCGAGGCTTTAATCCTAGGGAGTGATGGTAGAAAGCAGAAAGGTATATAAGGCGTGAGGACCAGAAACTAGAAGCATTTGGCTGGTTAAGCATTTGGCTGGTTAAGCATGTGGCTGGTTAAACATTTGGCTGGTTAAGCTTCAGGCTTTCTAGCAGCAATTCAGCTGAGAGCCATTGGGATGAGGACTCAGAGGCTTCCAACCTGAGGAAACAGGACCAGCTGGGGAATTGGCAAGGTGAGATAGCTGTGGCTTGTTCTGTCTCTCTGATCTTCCAGTGTTCACCCCAATAACTGGCCTCAGGTTTGATTTTATTAATAAGAACTTTGAAGATTGCTGCTACAATTCCTGTTCTGAGTTTGACTTTCTTTCCATCCCTTCTTTTGGTATTATTCTTAAGCCTTAGGCGCAGGAGTTGTGATGTAGATGTGTCACTCCAGGCTCAGCACCACAAGTTTAATTGCTTTCTACATTTTCATCAGTTGTGACTTTCTACAAAGGTCTCTGGTGCAAGATGTTTTGTTAATTAGTAAGGCCAATATTTTTATATGCCTATGAAACATGATAAGAGCATAAGTAAGAATTATGTAAGTTCAGTAAAATAATTATGGCCATTTCTTGTCCAAGTCAATAATGAAAATCTCTCCTTCCATAATGGATTTGTCCACTTATTATTTCACTTGTCTTTAGCTGGAGTTTCCTGTGTCCACCTGGGTCCTGCAGCCGCTCAGACCCAAGTAAACACGCAGAGACTTATATTACTTATAAATTGTATGGCCATGGCAGGCTTCTTGTTATCTAGTTCTTATATCTTAAATTAACTCATTTCTATTAATCTATACCCTGCCATGTGGCTCGTGGCTTACTGGTGTGTTTACATCTTGCTTCTCATGGCAGCAGTGGCTGGCAGTGTATCCTGACACTTCCTTCCACTTCCCAGAATTCTCCTCTCTGCTTATCCCACCTATTCTATACTTGCTGCCTGGCTACTGGCCATTCAGCATTTTATTTATCAATCAATCAGAGCAACACATTCACAGGATACAGAAACACATCCACATCCCCAGCACTTGTCAACTAGTAACAATGACCAGAAATTCTTATAGATTCAGGGATTTCAAGAGTATCTGTACACAACGAATTACTTTTATTCAGTAATAAAGCTGAATGAAACATGCCATTTCTGAGGAAATGGATATTACTTGACACTATATTGATTGAAATAAGCCTAACTTGGAAAGATAAATATTACATGTTTCCTATCAGTTATGGATCTTATACTTTCTATAGTTAAATAAAATTATTTACACATAAGATATAAAAACAGAAGGAAGACTAGGAGGAGAAAGGATATTAGTAGAACAGGGAAATGAGGAAGAAAGCAGTGCAGTACTGGTTGGTTTAATAACAACTTGAAACAAACTAGAGTTATCAGAGGGGAGGGAGTATCAATTGAGAAAATGTCTACATAATATCTCGCTGTAGGCAAGCCTGTGGGGCATTTTATTAATTAGTGATTAGCTAAGGAGGGTCAAGTCTATTGTGGATGGTGCCATCCAATGACTGGTGATGCTGGGTTTCATAAGAAAGAAGGCTGAGCAAGCCATGAGAAGCAAGCCAGTAAGCATCATTCCTCCAAGGCCTTTGTATCAGCCCCTTGCTCCAGGTTCCTTCCCTGTTTCCTCTGATGATGAACTGTGATGTTGAGGCATATGCTGAATAAACCCTTTCCACCCTAATTTGCTTTGGTCATAGTATTTTGTCACAGGAATAGAAACACTAATTAAGTTAACAGATAGATTTGTTTATTAACATTCATGTATGATTTGATTTGAGGTGAAAATGGGCTTAATTCTTTCTAGTTGAACTTGGCATGTAACTCAGAGAAGGAATATCTTCCTAATATTTAGTAAGAGCTTGAGTTGATTCTCTGAATATTTCTGCTCTCGTTTCTTCTGATGACCTCATAGCTGCTCCTTGAATCTGTGTTCACAGGGCCACAGAAGATTGACCATATGGAGAGTCTTTCAGTAGCTGAGCCATGTCACAACAATGGGAACACAAGCAAAGGAGACCACCCTAAGGATCTTTTTAGTCGATTTGGAAGACAATTCCTCCAATAAAAGATTTCAAAACACATCAGGACAACCCAGATACTTGTTACTTGAAAATTTACATGTCACTTAATATTAATTAGTGAATTATTCATTAAGATATACCCAAGAGAATACAATAATTGGACCAAGTCTTTGGATATATGTAACACCCTTCTATCCTTATCTTTAAAGCTTCCTTGTGGTCTAATAGAACTGGCCTTTTCTAGGTCCTATGACCTAACTGCGTTCTAATTCTCAAGCACAAAACTAGGTATTTGTGGGACTTGTTCCAGGGTACAATGTTATAAACTTGGTGTCATATGTTTTTGTATGGTAACATAATAGTAAAAAGCAGAGACAATCTTTTAGTCAGATTGTCCTTTAAATCAATAGAGAGAAATTGACAGAAAAAGAGAATCATAAAACAGGCTGCATTTCAATAAAAAGGACTGACTTTTTTTGTAAGATTGGAACAGTTACTTGACAATATATTAATAAGGTTTGAACTTGTAATCCCTTGCGAGGCAAGAAATATTTCATTAAATATTTTCATAGTTTTGATTAAATATTTTGTAAAACACTGTAGAAAAACCTTGTGTGAAAGCATGATATATAATCTTCCCATATTTATTAAATCCAAGCACAGTGAATTCTGCTCACAAGACAACTGCATTATTTAAAGAAAAATCAATAGAAGTAAATGTATCTTTACTCAAAAACAAATTATTCTCATGAATCACATTTACGATTACCATAATAATGATAGTGTATGAGTATCATCATATTTGTTACTCTGCTTCATTTTTATTAACATTTAATACTTTCATAATATATAATTTATTTAATTTATTTACAGAGTCTCTGTTAAAACATAAGCTATGCTATTTCTCAGGTATTTTTTGCTCACTGTTGAATCAAAAATCTTAGAGAAATTCCTGGTTCATAGTTATCCTTCACTCTATCTTACATGAATGACAGAAGAATAAAAACAATTATTGAAAATGAAGTTGAAAAATTTTAAATCCTGTTGTAAAATTTATATTTAAACTTAATATTCATTGACATTTTTAAAAAGACAATCCATATCTAAAAAAATAATTCATTAAAATATATGAAACAATGTAGATAATATAAATTTAAATTGATACAAAATTTGATACAAATATAATATAAAAGTTGATGATATAATGGAATGAAGATTCATATATATATAATTTTCAAAGTCATTTAAAATTAGTACTAAACTAATATATAACAGAAATGAACAATGCTATCAAATAATAAAACCTTATTGATATTTGCATGACATTTTATTTTGTGTCAGAAACAATGCATTATTTTTAGGTTTATATTGGAAAGTAATGAAAATGAATAATCTATAAGACCCTAAAGCTAATTTCATTGTCTATAAAATGATTAAAATTATAGACTCTATTATACATCATTATAAATAATTTTAGTTAGAAAAGAATAATCAAAAGATATTTGGAAAAACTCAACAAACATTTGGAAAACTGGCAAGTTGATTCTCCATAGCCTACGTTTATTAGCATTCCCATTGCTGTGACAAATACAATAGAGCTAAATGCAATGTAGAAAGAAAAGGCCTTATTTCATCTTACACTCCAGGTTCCAGTCCATCACTGTAGGAAATTAGGACAAGAAATCAAGCAGATCAGTAACCTGGAGGAAGAAGTTGAAGCCAAGACCATTGAGGTGTACTGCTCATTTACTTGTTCCCCATGGTTTGTTTGCCTTCTATTCTCATAAAAATGTTTGTTACCTGCCCGGGGTGATGCATTCATGGTATGCTGGGCCCACCAAGGAAATGCTCCACAGAATTGCCTATGGGTCAAACCAGTGAAAGCATGCTTTAAGATGAAATTTTCTCTTCACAGATGATTCTGGATTTTGCCACATCAAAGAAAATTCTAACCAGAACACCAGGAATCCACAGAATTATCATAAACAAATTAAGGAATATAATTGTTTGAAAGAAATTGATATTAATGTTAGTCATCATAGTTAAAACACAAAATAGCAACATTTGTGGATTAGAGCCAAAATAAAACACTATGAAGAGCTTCTTTATATTAGAAAAATATACTACTATAAGACAAATGGCCTAGTATTTATATAAGGCTAGAAAATGAATCGAAGTATAACACAAAGTTATATAGATTAAAATAAGCAAGTAAATCACAAAGTGAATATAAATATAATAGAAGATAGACAAATAAGAGAAAATAATGATGAAGAAAACACAATTTTTAGAAGATAGCAATAGAACTCAACAGTGTCCTTAAATGATTACATACAATACATACATATGACAAAATATAGAGATAGGAAATTGAGAGAGCTAGAAACAGAAGTATAAGCCCTACAAGAATTAAAATATGATAGAAAGCTTAATTGAAATCAGCAAATGAGTTACAAAAGAGTATTGAGTTCATATAAGAAGGACAAATCTTGAATACACACACACACACACACATACACACACACACACACACTCACAACCATAATATATATGTGAGAAATATATAAAAAATCATTCAAAGAACAAAATCTGAGAATATAATTAATTTTGTAATGAATGTATCACAGAAATGAGGGAACAGTACCTGTTAAAACAATTCAGAAAATAAATTCAAACATATAAAAATAATAAAGTATACTAAAAGAGAAATAAAGCATAACAAAGTGTTTTGCATGATAGTAGATTTAATGCTTTTTCTAACTGAATGACAAAGACATTGAAAAGATTATACATTCAAAGCCACTGATTTTTAGTAAATTTATATCTTTTTTAATATAGTGAACTTGCAACTTTGTGTATTCACCTTGTCAATTTTTTTGAAATGTTAGCTTGATACATTTTTTAGTTCTTTAAATGTACATGCTCTTAGATCCTTGGAAATATTATAATAAACTTATGAAATTATATTTCTGTGAATCAGATTATCCTAAGACTCACTTTTGTTTGTCATACTAGTGATTGCTTCTTTAGTGATTTTTGTGAACTGCATCTTTAAACTTTGTATTTGTGTGCAGCCATGGAAATCTTTGATTTACAACATTACACTTAGCATGTAATTATGCAAACAATTTCAATTGTATGTTCAAAATTAATGAAACTATCACAACAAAGAAGGTAATAGACATTTCAAAAGGAAAAACATTGTCATCCCTTGGAATTTTTCTTCTAGTAACTTCACAAAGTCTTTAAATTATGAACATCCTCACTTTCCTGCCTTTGTGGGAGGTTGTGTATGAATTGGGTCATTTAGACAATATTCATTTGTACATTTCACTATTTGTCTTAATCTTTTTTGCAAGATTCACCAATGGCTCAACATTAGTGCAAGACCTCAAAACAATTTCACATCTCCATTTAGCATGTGCATATCCCTGGATTTGAGCTTCTTCTCTATTAGAAGTTTTTAAGTCCTTATGTACATCTCAATCGTAAGCAATTCTCTCCTAGTTTAGCATTGTCTCATGTATCAGTGACCAAAATATTTTACTATAAATGTGTCAATAAATACTCATCACATAGTCCTTTATCACCGCATGTGTTCTGAGTCAGATAAAATAACACAAGAATGTATATTCATATGTTGCTCTAGGGACTCACCAACAGACAAAGTAAAGAGTCTTCTTTGGAAATGATCTTTGTTTCTTTGATCTTGTACTGGAAACACTTTCTGTTCTTTTAGTTTTGTTGATGAGTTGAGTAGAATAGAGAATAACAAAATTACATTTTAAATATTCTAGTGTGAGAGCGTGTCTTCTATATATGACACCCTCATTAAGACTTGTATGATTGTAACATCAATTCACATACCAATTTTGATGGGAAACATCTCACAAGGTATTACCTCCAGATGAAGGGCTGTAGGCAATTTTTGGCTATTGAAAGAGGGAAATACAGTATTTTCTGTTAACAAGCCCCCAATAGGTGATCCAATCTCATGTGTTTATATCTAAACACATGTGCATAGAAAGAGGAACATTAAATGGATTCAGATGTGTGTGTGTGTGCGTGTGTATAAATATAAAACAATAATAATTAAAAGAAGAGTCATGAATTTGAGAAGGACTGGCAGGCTTGAGAGGAATTATAGGGGAAGAGAGATGAGGAAGTGATGTAAATATAATATTCATGAAATTCCCAAAGAAAATTTAAACTAAGAAGATTTTCTAGTGCTCAAACTTTTGAATAGTACTCAACCTTTTTTTCTTTTTCTTTTTTCTTCTGTATTTTTTTTCATTTTACATACCAACCACAGATCCCCCTCTCATCCCTCCTCTTGCTCTCCCCCCTTCTTCCCGTCCTTATCCCCTCCTCTAATAGGGTACATTCTGTCATGGGGGAACAGCTAAGACTGGTACATTCAGTTGAGGCAGGAGCAAGTCCCTCCCTGCTTTATCAGGAGTAAGCAAGGTGTCTGACCATAGGTAGTGGGATCCAGAAAGCCCGCTCATGTACCAGAGACAGATCCTGATCACACCACCAGGGGCCGCTCAAACAGACCTAGCTACACAATGGTCTCCTGTATGCAGAGGGTGTAGTCCAGTCCCCTGCAGGTTCCACAGCTGTAGGTCTAAATTTGTGAGTTCCTTTGAGCTTAGTTCAGTTGTCTCTGTAGATTTTCCCACCATGATCTTGAACCCCTGCCCCCCTTGTTCATATAATTCCTCTTCCCTCTCTTCAATTGGACTCCCAGAGCTCGAGCTGGTATATAATTGTGGATCTCTGCCTCTGCTTCAATCAGTTACTGGATGAAGGCTTTATATTGACAGTTAGGGTATTCACCAACCTGATTACCAGGGCAAACCAGTACAGGCACCCTCACCACTGTTGCTAGTAGTCTAATCTGGGGTCATCCTTGTAGATTCCTAGGAATTTCTCTAGCACCAGGTTTCTCCCTTACCCCATAATGTCTTCGTATATCAAGATACTTCTTTCATTACTCTCTCACTCCACCCCCCGCCCCAGTTCCACTGTCCTGTTCCCTCATGTTCTCATCCCGCATTTCCTACCTGCTATTGCCCCTCATCCCCAGATTACTCAAGAGGATCTCCTCTGTTTCCCCTTCCCAAGGTGATCTGTACATCCCTCTTAGGATCCTCTTTGTTTCCTAGCTTCTCTGGATCTGTGGGTTGTAGTCTGATTATTATTATTTTTTTTTTACTTTACTAGTATCTACTTATGAGTGAGTACATAGCATGTTTGTCTCTCTGAGTCTGGGTTACCTAACTCAGGATGACATTTTCTAGTTCCATCCATTTACATGAAAATTTCCTGATGTCATTGTTTTTTTTTACAACTGAATAATAATCCACTGTGTATATGTGCCACATTTCTTTGTCCATTCTTCAGTTGAGGGGCATCTAGGTTGCTTCCTAAATATAACACCAGTAGCACACACTGAGAGCAACAACTAATAAATGGGACCTCCTGAAACTGAGAAGCTTCTGTAATGTGAAGGACACAGTAAATAAGACAAAATGACAGCTTACAGAATGGGAAGTGATCTTCACCAACCCCACATCTGACAGAGGGCTGATCTCCAAAATCAGATATGTAAAGAACTCAAGAAACTAGACATCAAAATACTAGACAGCAAAATGCCAAATAATCCAACTAAAAATGAGGTAAAGATCTAAATAGAGAATTCTCAACAGAAGAATCCCAAATGGCAGAAAGACATTTAGGAAAAATGACTCTGAGATACCATATTACAGCTGTCAGAATAGCTAACATCAAAAACGCTGATGACAACTTATGTTGGAGAGGATGTGGAGCAAGGGGAACACTCCTCCACTGTTGGTGGTAGTACAAACTTGTACAGCCACTTTGGAAATCAGCATGGCAGGTTCTCAGAATCAATCTAACCTCAAGACCTATGATAGCACTCTTGGGCATATACACAAGGGTTGCTCAATCATATCAAAAGGACACTTGCTCAACTATGTTCATAGCAACATTACTTGTAATAACATTTTTTTAAAAAATTAATTGTTAAAATTTTTTTTTTATATCTGTTTGGGTAAAATGACATTTATAGACCTAACATTTCCTTTTTCTTTTTCTTTTTTTTAGTATTTTAAAATTTATTTCATTTGATTTTTTCATACAGTATGTTATAGTCATATTATTTTGTCTTCCCAAATTCCTACCCAGAGCCTCCCCACCTCTGAACCCAATAAACTTCTTCCCTTCTCCCTTCTCTCAAAGAAAGACAAAAATCAAGACAAAAAAATGTGGTACATATACACTGTTAAAAACAATGACATCATGAAATTTGCTGGCCAATGAATGGAACTAAAAAACATCATTCCTGTGTGAGGTACCCCAAATCCAGAAAGACATACATGGCATGTACTCATTCATAAGTGGATATTAGCCATTAACTAAAGGAGAACCAATTTAAATTTTTGGAATTAATTTTTATTTGGCATAACAATTATACATCTCTATGGCATCAAGTATACCCATATTTATGCATTATGAAGTGCCAAATTCAATACTTTGGTTTTTATTAGCTCTGCCATTTGTCTTGGCACTGTGATGAGAACTAGAAAAGATTGCTAAAGCAAACCTGATAGGACAAACTTTTACTACATGTAGTAGGTCTTTCTTGTCTGATTTTCTTTTGGGGACCACCAGCCCCTAAATAATGACTTATTATTAATAGTGAAACCTGGCTTTTAGCTGAGGGCTTATTTACCACTACCTCTTATAACAAATTAACTTGTTTTTATTAATCTACATTCTGTCATGTGGCTCTTTTCTCTTTTCCACTCTTTATGGCTGACTCCCTGGCGTTTCCCTCATGCCTAGATTCTAACCCGCCATTCCCCTCTCTCCCTAGAATTCTAGGCTATTCTTTCCTGCCTAGCTATTGACCATTCAGCTGTTTATTAAGTCATCAGAAAGCTCCTTGGCAAAGGCACATATTCACAATGTGCAAAAAGATTATTGCACAAGAAATACTAGCATTTAGGAGAAGTAAGCAAATCTCTGAGTTTGAGGCCAGCCTGGTCTACATGAGTCCCAAGACATCCAGGGCCATGTAGAGAGACACCATCTAAAAAATTCTTAATCAAGCAAACAAATAAAAAAAATTCTTCTGTAGGTTTTATAAATTGCATCTATTTATATCTGATAAGCATTGTACTACAACATACCTGTAATATAGCTGCAACTTTCATGATCTATATTCTATAACATTTGGAAATCAAAATTTTGCTGTTTGTCTTTATGAGCTCTTTTGTTTTGGATCTACATTTGAGATAAATGGTATGATGCATGCCTTATGCATCCTACTTATCATAATAGACATTATAATCTCTATGCCCATTCATATTATGGTAAAAACTTTGTAATCTACCAGGTGGCAATGGCACACACCTTTAATCCCAGCACTCAGAAGTCAGAGCCAGGCAGATCTCTGTGAGTTCAGGGCCAGCCTGGTCTACAGAGGGAGATTCAGGACAGGCACCAAAACTCCACAGAGAAACTCTATCGCAAAACACCAAAAAAAAAAAAAAAGTTATAATCTGTGTAACTAAATAGTATCACACTGTATATAACTGTCATTATTTCCTTTATCTGTTCATAAATTGGTGGACAAAGAGATTCACTCAAACTTGTTTTTGAATAGTGCTGTTATCCCCTAACATGTTGGTTTCTTTTCCTTTGAATTTATGCATTGTAGAGGATTGCTAATTCAAATAGTAGTTCCATTTTCATATTTTTAAATAAAATCAATTCTGTTTTTATAGTGGCTCTACTGATTTTAATTTTCATTAACAATGTTCAAGAATCCATATTTCTACCATAATTTGATTTTTTTCCTTTGTTCATTTTAAGAAATTTTAATTAAAATATAAACATATCATTTCTTTTTGCCTTTTTACCTCAAATCTCTCCTATGTCTCCTCCCTCTAACCTCTCACTAGTTCCTCTAAGATTAAATACATTTTTTATTTTGTTACACACACACACATACACACACACACACACACACACTTTGTGTCTATGAGTGGGTTGAACATTTTTTCTCATAGCTGTTGAGATTTTTATGTATTTTTAAATAGTTGTTCGTTCAGTTGATTTTGCATTTTAACTGAATTGTTCTATTCTCTTTAATGTATTATTTATGTTCATTAATATTGGGTCAATTGCATTATTTCTAAATACTTTATTCTATTCATTTTGTAGGATGTCTTTTCACTCTTTTGAGTTTATTAGGCTGTACAAAATATTCCATTTTGATGTTCAATTTGTATTGATTTACTTTTGTTATTTGAGCTTTTAAATTCTTCAAATCGTACTTTCACAGACATTTGCTTTATATAACTTTAAATACTATTTCACAGAAGTTTTAATGATTAGTGTTTTAAAATTTAATGTTTGGTATATGGTAAAAAAATCATAATAGTAATTATTATAGACATGAAGACCCAGATTTTCATCGTTTGCAAAATATATTGTTATTAAAGGATATACAGTTTTGATATCATTTATATAATTTTTCTCCTTATTGCATTTATTTAAATGCTAATTTGAATTGCAGTTACAATCTCTAGTCATCACCATAACTTCAAAGAACTTATTTTTGAAACTGTGTACTCTTTTTTCACCTGAGGATTTTCTGTTAGATTCCAAACTTCATTTGTCAGTACTCTTTGTGGAAATATGGTGTAGGGCACCAATATTACCATGTTAAAGAAACTTATGTACCACAGTGTAATTCAGAACTGTCAATGAATGTGAAACTTGATGTGCAATTTAAGGCATCTTCCCATGTTCAACTATCAAGACCCAGGAGGACCTAGAGTAACTGTGGTTACTGTCTCTCCAAAGTTCAGAATCATTTATTTTGTGTCTGAAGACATTCCTGCTCCATTACTTGACAAGCTCCTCAGTTTCATTTTTTTTTTCTAAACATTCCTATTCCAGGGTTATATCCTGTAATTTCTTCCAAAATATCTTGTTCTCTGGCCATTTCTTTTGTCTCTAATTTTAGTATCCTTCACTTAATTTACAAGTATTTTTTTTTTTTAATAAGGCTCACTACCAGTTCAGATAAATTACTTCAAGGTAGGGTCCTTTTACACGATAGTACTCTTTTGTCACATGTCTGGGCAGTGTAGTGTTTTAAGATTGAGGTTTTAATCATTGAAGCATAGCTATTGTCTTTTGATTATGATGACATTAATTTGGTACGCCGCTTTGAGTAGTTTGGGTATTTTTATAAGAATATTCAAATGATTGACAAACATACTTTCATTTTTTAGATTTTTGATAACTTTAAGTATGCTTACAATTTCAGAATTCTTTTTCTCTTACTTGTACATATTAAACATACAGATAGCTTTTTTGACAATATAATGTTATTGAAATGGCTAACCAATTGGTCATCCCAGGTGCAAAATAGATATGAGAAGGATATGTGTACCATTACAGCTATATAACAACAATGGTCCTTTCCTTATTCATATTTAGTTGTTCCATGTGTGTTGTCATGTAATATGATAAATATATTGATATGTATGTAAAATTATATAAATGTAAACATACAATCCCACAAAACTGAATAAGTAAAATGAGTACCTATGATCTAACCCTTCATATATTTTTGTCCCAATTGGTGGGTCCTGGAATGGATTTCATCTTGTGGACAAGGTCTTACTGATTACTGCCATAACATTTGGGTCACTATTGCACTATTGGAGCTCTCTTTCAGGCAAATCATAATATTGTCGCTCCCACATTTGGGTAAAAAAGACTGTTAAAGACTTTTCTCTCTTGGTAGTGTGCTTATCAGCTTTCAGCACTTTCAAAGCTGGACATCATGGATAAAGGACCTGTAGTCCTGGGAGATATATCATTACTATTCTGCAAAGTAGATATAGCAATAAATTGCCCCTCAACATTATCTTCATACTTAAAAATTAATGAATCTTTTAAAAAAACATCAGAAAAGTCTCTTTTTTTGCAGTTGCTGGTGATTAATACAAAACCTACAGCTGGTCAAGATGCAGAGAATAAGGTATTATGGAGTGCTTAGTTACACAAAAGGACAGGTATAACATATCTCCTGCCTCCAAAGCTTAGTGATCATAACAGAAGAGAAGACAGAAAGATTGTAAGATCCAGAAGTAGTGAACATCTTCAGAGAAACACTATTTATTGGGTAAAGATGGTGTAATTTTACAAATGAACTTATGACAGCTGGGACTATACATACAAGAACTGCGCACGAATAAGCCAGCCAAAATCTAAGCATGGATAAAGAAGGAAACATGAATCCCAACAACTATTTGGGGAA
>NC_051083.1:111496846-111536846 GCF_004664715.2 Peromyscus leucopus
CCTTATGTCACCTTCCTATTCATTTCTAATGCCTGGATCAAATATTGTATATCTATGTAATTATTTAAGAAAGACAAAAATGCACATTTTCCTTTATGTAGCAATAGTCTTTCACATAAACTTTTGAACCGAATGATTCCAAGCATTTTGCTCTTCTACTTTTTTACTTAAACATATTCTGAGATCTTTCATGCATGTGTATAATCTATTTCAATTTTATTCATTTGCAGTACCTCCTCTAAACCTTCTCTCTATCCTGATAAATCCATTACTGTTCTCAAGTCTGACTCTCATGCATTGGTGCTATTGTTGAGATGCACTAAGTATAATGCATATTGCTTGCAGGAATATTTACAGAAAAATTGGCAATTTAGATGTACCTCTGTTTCTGAAGAAGCTGGTGTCTCCTCCATCCACTATCCATTACCAGCCAATAACTCCTATTGTGCAAGACACAGCACTCCCCTTATCTTTTGCCTGATTTTTTTGTATTTATTCCTCTTTCACAATGTTCTTTGGGCTTTTCACAATGTTCTTTGTGGTAGGATGATATAGATATCTCAAACTTCTTTGGTTTCAATACTTTATTAGCTATTTATCATTTTTGGCATTTGTAAAGGTAATTTTTAATTGTTTGAGAATTTCATACATTCATATAGTAAGTTTTGATCAAATCCACCCCATTCCCACTACTTATTTAATTTCCTATACCTGGCCACTATTCTGTGCCAGCTTTATGTGCTCATTTTTATAAAACTGAATTCCTTCAGTGGTGCTGTTATGCTCATCAGTATAAGCTTATCTACTGGAGTATACTTGAAGCTAACTGATTCTCCTTCTCACATCAGTTTTCAGTTGCCAATAACTCCTCAGCTACTAGCAGGAATTTGTGAAAACATCCACTGTCATGTTGAGATTGTAGCTAGATTAATCTTGTGATGGTCTTGTGTATGAAGTCACACTGTGAGTTATATGTGTAACTTCCCTGTTATATGCATAAAACTGTTTTGTTTCAAGAATCCACTATCTCTGACTCACACAACCTTTCTTCTCACTTTTCTGCAGTAATACATGACCCTTACACAGATAAGCTGTGATGCATATATCCCATTTGGGACTGAGTACTCTGTATTCTTTTATTGTCTTTATGTTGACTCATTGTGGGGCTTCGTTTCAACTGGCATCTACTAGAAAAAGAAGCTGAGTTTCAATGAGGGTTGTGAACTGCATTGGCCGATGAGTATAATAACATATCATTAGAACTTGATTTAACAATATGTCCATTTAACATAATAGAGTAATAAGTTCTCTCCTAGGGACTATGACCTACGTAGCCATAGATTCTTTGCCCCATTGCTGGATATGAGTTCTCTCTAAGGTAGTGGGCCTTAAATCTAATCTAAAAGTGGTAACATTTTTGTAACATTTGAAACACAATTGTACCAGTGGGTATCTCTTGCCATTTTGGTTACTATTGTGGTGCATAGGGTTCACAAATCAGTGTGATGTACATAGTACCATTCTGCACTATGGAAGCTACCCAGAAGGAATGAAGCTTCCAAGTTGGTACCAGCTTGCTTTCTCCATTTTGCAAGTGTGTGTTGTCTTCATGAAAGGGATTGTATCATCAAGATTTGGAAGAAAACCAAGTACTTACCATATTTGGGTTTTATGGGAACCCAATGACCAATAATTCCTAGAGACATAAGTGATCTCTGGCACTTAGATTTTTATCTGATAGTTTGTGGTATCTTGGAGTGGCATTGCCCTGTTAATAAAAGGTAGCTCCAAATAAACTCTATTAATATGCACATATGATTGTATTTTAGGAGTTTTATACAGTAATAGGATTCTATATGAGTTTTTGAAAGGAATTTAGTATTAGTTATCTCTTCCCATTTTCCCTCCTCTACCCTGTCCTTCCTCCATACCCCACCCACTTACCAATTCTTGTTCTATTACCTTCTATTCTTTCTTCATACCACTTTTCTTCCCTTGAAAGTTCCCCCAAGTCATGGCCCTTCCTGTTTTTCTGACTTCTATTGGTACTCCAATTTAAATAAAAATATTTAAATAATCAAAGCTAACATCCATATATGAGAGGGAAATATTTGTTTTTATCTTATACGTTCACATGAGCTCCTGAACATATGTATGTGATCCACGTGCATGCCTTGTGCCCACAGAATCCAGAAAAAGCCAAGGTATCACCTTAAATTTGATTTACAGGTTGTTTTTCACTACCATGTGAGTGTTGACAACCAAATGCAAATCTTCCACAAAAGCAGCAATTGTTCTTAACCACTGAGCCTGCTCTTCAATTTAAGTCAACTTTAAATCTTATATCTTAGTCTGAATGACTAAATATTAGCAAAGAAATTTAAATAATTTGTCCAAAGTTTAGAATTCGATGGTTCAGATAATTAATTGTATGGCCAAGATATTCATTTCAAAGTAAAATAATAAAGAAAATGCATGTTTTTTGCTAAATCACATGTGCATATACACAGAAAGATGACAAGAATCCATAAATATTTTGAACAAGTAATTGGATATATGTGTTTTGTTAGTCTATGTCATATGTTCTTTTATATATATATATATAAATTCATAAACTGAAACATTTGTGAAGCTAATACTCTGGTAATTAAAATTATAATTATAATTTATTATATGACAGATGCTTTAGAACGTTTTGCATTAAATTTTCATTATATCTTTATAATAGCTCTTTGATTTGGATGTTCCACTTGTAATGTTTTACAAATGAATGCATACAATTCAAAAGATTTACCAGATCTCTAAGTTCACACAAAGCAAAAGGGAGAGAATGGAAAGGAGGGATGGAAAAGAGATTATGAGGTATATAGTTGGGAAGAAGAGTGTTGGCATGAGTGAGAGGCAGATAAAAAAGAGTAATGGAGTATGAATTTAATAATAATGCAGTTCATGCTAATATATTGTTGGTAAATATACACAATGAAATAATGTAAAATTATTAATAGTCACATCACATTGTACTTATCTATTCATCAGTTGATTGTTGTAGAATATTAGTTGAAGATATGTTTATGGTGTAGAATATTTTTTAATGATGCAAAGATATATTGCATTCTTTTATGTTGCATTTGTTTAAGTCTGTGAAGTTGTGTTACTTTGCCTGTCGAAAACACCTGATTGGTCTAATAAAAATCTGAATGGCCAATAGCAAGGCAGGAGAATGGATAGGTGGGGCTTCCAGGAAGAGAATAGATAAGAGGAGAAATTTAGGAAGGGAGAAAGGAGAAGTCAGAAAAGAAGGGGCCAGCCACCCAGATGCTCAGCCAGACATGAAATTAGAAAAAAGGAAACGATACACAGAAATAGAGGGAGGCAAAAGCCCAGAGACAAAGGATAGATGGCATAATTTAAGATAATAAAAGTTGGCTAAAAATAAGCCAAGCTAAGGTCAGGCATTCATAAGAAACAATAAGTCTCAGTGTAATTATTTGGGAGCTGGGTGGCAGGCCCCCCCAGATGAATTAAGGTACCATTAATACTGATACATTATATATGACTGACACTGATACATTATAAAATTAAAACGCTTCTGTACAGCTAAGTAACCAAATGGGCACGTGAAGCCAAAACACATAGAATCATAAAGAAACTTTGCCAGCTATATATCTGACAAAGTATTAATATCTTGAATATACAAAGAACTCAAAGAAAAAATGACAGGAAATTAAATAAACAGATTTAATCACAGAGTTTTCATAAGAAGAAATAAAAATGGTTAAGAAATATTCCAAAAAAAGTGTTCATCATACGTAGTAATTAGGAAACACTAATTAAAATAACTATGATTTGATTCAACCAAGTCAGAATGGCTAAGATAATAAAAAATAGCAACAGCATATAATTAAAAACTTATAGAGAAAGAGAAACACTCATTCATTGTTGGTAGGAATACAAATTTGTGTAGCCCTGGAAATCAGTGAGGAGAATCCTCCAAAATCTAAAAATAAATATATAATATGACCCAGTTGAATCTTTCTTGGCATGTGCCCAAAGGACTCAACATTTTATTCTAGGGATGGTTCTTAGTCAATGTTCATTGCTGTTCTATTGACAATAGCCAGAAAATGGAAACAACCTACATGTTCTTCAACAGATGAATAAGTAATGAAAGTGAGATAAATATATCCAAGTGATTATTAATCAGCTACAAAGAAAAATGAAGTCATGAAATTTTCGGGTAAATGGACAGACCTAGAAAAGTTTATATACAATGAGATAATCCAGAACCAGCAAAATACTGTATGTTCTTTCTCATCTGTAGTTTCTAGTTCTGAATCTTCAGTTATTAGTATATAACATGGAACAACTACATAAATCAGGAAAGTATAATGAGACCATGGAGGATGCTTGGGAGAGGAATAACAGAATACATGTCAAATTAAGTCTGCAAAGGAAAATGGGGAGGAAGCTACACTGACGAGGAGGGAGGGAGCTCAATACAGAAGAGAAGGTGAACAAGGGAAAAATAACACAAATATTTTTGGATTAATCCTTAAAGAATTATATTATTTCGTATTTAAATAGAATTAAAGATAATATATATAAGTGTATGTATATACATATTCATGTGTGTGTATGTGTGTGCTCATGTGTGTGCATGTTACTTGGGCTGATAATGATCCCCAAAAGAATACAGACTAAGAAAACCTCATTATTAGGAAGAAGAAACCTCCTTTCAAATGGTAGATCAGGGTAATTCAAAATATTCCCAAAATATCAAAATTGTGCCCTTTTTAAACGTCCCTTTTGTATCTTTTTAAATTATATCTTTTGTTTACTTATCAAGAATTTCTAATTGGGTGGCTGCATGTAGAAGAATGCAAAGAAGTCCATATTTAGCACTCTGTAGCACCCTGCACAAAACTTTACTCCAAATGGATAACAGACCTCAAAATAAGGTCAGATAACATGAATCTGATAGAAGAGAAACTAGAAAATAGTCTTGTGCTCATTGGCACCAGAAAAAAAAAAACTGTCTGAATAGGACAAATAGCCCAGGCACTAAGATCAACAATTAATAAATACAACATCAAAAAATTGAAAATCTGTTGTTTGACAAAGGACACCATCACTCAGACAAAGCAGCAAGCTACAAAATGTGGAAATATCTTTAACTTTTAAAATATGAAAAAAGTATACTTTGTGGTGGTATTGTGTTCCCCAAAATATTGTGTACTCTAATAAATTTATCTGGGGTCAGAGAACAGACAGCCACTAAATACAAAGGCTAGAAAATGGTGGCACTCACACCTTTAATCCTAGCATTCCAGAGATAGAAATCCCTCTGGATCTCTGTGAGTTCAAGGCCACATTGGAAATAGCCAAGCATGGTGACACACCTTTAATCCCAGAAAGCCAGCCTTTAATCCCAGGGAGTGGTGGTAGAAAGCAGAAAGATATATAAGGCGTGAGGACCAGAAACTAGAAGCTTTAAGCTGGTTAAGATTTTGGCTGGTTAAGCTTTCAGGCTTTGGAGCAACACAGTTCAGCTGAGATTCATTCTGGATGAGGACTCAGAGGCCTCCAGTCTGAGGAAACAAGACCAGCTGAGGATCCGGCAAGGTGAGATAGCTGTGGCTTGTTCTGTCTCTCTGATCTACCAGCATTGACCCCAATACCTGGCTCCGGGTTTGATTTTATTAATAAGAACTTTTAAGATTTCATCTACAATACTTCCAGAAAACAAATATACAAATTAAAAATGGTGTATAGAACTAAATAGGCAGGTCTCAAAAGTTGAAACATAATGGCTGAGAAATACTTAAAAGAAATATTTAGCATCCTTAGTCATCAGGGAAATTATTTGTAAATTGGTATTTTTCTGTTTGGTTTATGTAACTGTTTCTGTATTTTAGGATTACATTTCCCATTGTAAGAGTGATAAATTACATGCATATGAAATAAGCTTATCCACTCATATGTTTAATTTTTAATGTAGCAGCTAGGGTGCCAAGTTTTAAGCCAGTATGCCTCCATATGCTGGAATTGGATTATATAGGTACACAACTTTTTTTTATTTTTAATTTTTAAAATTTTTATGTACTTGTTTTTATTTAATTAACAGTTTTCATTTACTTTACATAACAACCAGTTTCCCCTCCCTCCTCTTTCCTAGTTCCCTTCCCTCAACTCCCATCTACCTCCTCCCCATCCATTCCTCCTCCATCACCATTCAGAAAGGGGCAGGCCTACCATGGGCTTAAACAAATCATGACACATGGAGTTGAGGTAAGTTGAGATCCTCCCCCTGCATAAAAATGGAGAAGGTAACCCAGCATGGGGAACAGGTTGTCAAAAGTGAACTAAGCACCAGGGACAGGTCCTTTTCTCATTGCTAGGAGCTTCACAAACAGACCAAGCTACACAACTGTTACGTGCATGCACAGGACCTAGGTTGGTCCCTTGCAAGCTCCCTAACTGTTGGTCCAGAGTCCATGTGTTCCTACAAGCTCAGGTCAGCTGTGTCTGTGGGTTCCTCTATCTTGACCTTGACCCCCCTGGCTCCTAAAATCCCTCCTCCTTTTCTTCAGAAGGACTCCCAGAGCTCGGCCCAGTGCTTGGCTGTGGATCTCTGCATCTGCTTCCATCAGTTACTGGATAAAGGCACTCTGATGACAATTAGGGTCGTCACCAGTCTGATTAAAGTAGATGACCAGTTCAAGCAACCTCTCCACTATTGCTAGGAGTCTTAGCTAAGGTCATCTTTGTGGATTCCTGGGAGTTTGTCTGGCACCAGGTTTCTTCCAAACCCTGAAATGCCCAACCATTAAGATGTTTCTTTCATTACTCTCTTCCTCCATCAAGCCCACAACATGCCTCCGTGGCCCAGCTGGCCCAACCCATTCCCTCAAGTTCCCCTTCCTCATTCCCCATTCCCTTCCACCCCTGCCCGGATTTACCCAGAAGATCTCCTCTATTTCCCCTTTCCAGGGAAACCCATGCATCCATCTTTGGGCTCTCTTTGTTATCTAGTCTCTCTGGGGCTGTAGATTGCAGGTTGGTTATCCTGTACTTTACTCCTAATATCCATTTATGAGTGAGTACATACTTCAGGAAGCCTTGCTCCAAATGGGTTCAATGACCTGGGATGGATGTGAGAAGTCGGCACATCAAAGAAACTATGATCACATGTTTCAATCAAGTGGTCCCAGATAGCCTGGCCTATTTTTATTTATACTATTTCAGTAATTTGCATGAATAGTTTTACAATCAAATTTGTTTCCTATGTTTCTAATAATGGTTAAAATAATTGCCACTTTATTCCTTTACCCCATTCCCCTTCTGTCCTCCAACTTTCCCACCAGTAACCATTACCTACTTTATTCATAGCTCTAGTGTTAGAAGTAAAAGCAGTGTTGCAAGTGACAAAGGGTGTTTTCTAACTAGACACACCCACAAGTAGAACAGTGTGCCCAGTTGGCAGCATTTGTAGTTATAGCATCATGCAAAGTGAAAGAGAGTTTTTCCTTTAGTGGTTAAAATTTCCTCTGGTAAAATCTAAGTCTCACAATCAACTCACCAGCTGAAGCTGAATCAATTCATTCTATGTTCTATATTTGTCTACATCCTATGCAGGATATACCAGGTTTTTATTCTATCATTCTGTAAGCAACATAACTTAAAAGCTTTCTCTCAATAGTTGGCACTGCTTATCCCCTTTTCTTGTGTCTTCTTCTTCTCAACTTCCTACACTATTGGCCCAGCTGTTAGAAATGAGGTCATTGTGGATTTCTATGATTCTGCTTTAATCCCTTTTCCTAGACTGTTCCCATTAACACCTGACATCATTTATTTATTAGCATATTTCCTTGACTCTTGTGGTTAAAATCATTTTCCCCAGAACAGTAATGCATATTTATAATATTATCATGAACTACTGTGACTCTTTTAGGCTAGTCACAGGGTACATTGAGAGGCAACATCCTGCTCTTAAGAAGCCTGAATTCAGGTCACACTTGAAACATCAAAGGCTTTATGAGCTGAATAAGGTCCATGGTATATTTTTAACAACATTCCCTCTGGCTCAACCAGAGGAGAGTCATGAGGGGGATGTTTTCCTTATATAATAATTATATTATCCACAGCCAGTAATATGGTTTGTATAATGAAAGCAAGGAGACCAGGTAACACATATGCTCCTGGGGTCAGGCCCAAAATTATATAGCGAAGTATCCATCAGCCTTGTTAAAATGTTATGCTCGGGTCTTATCCCGAAGAAGTCACATGACTCCTGGCAACACACTGTGTTGTCTTTCTGGGTCTGGGATATCTCACACAGAATGATTCTTTCTAGTTCTATCATCCATTTGCCTGCAAATTTCATAAGCTCTTTATAGTTAAGTAATGCTCCATTTTGTAAATGTACCACATTTGTCTTATCCATTCTTCAAATGAGGGGCATCTAATTTGTTTCCAGGTTCTAGCTATTATGAATAAGGCTGCTATGAATATAGCAATATATAGTTGAGCAAGTGTCCCTGTGGTATGATTGAGCTTCTTTGGGTATATGCCCATGATTGGTATAGCTGTGTTTTGAGGTAGAATGATTCCATTGATCCACGTGGTTGTTTTTTTTTTTTTATGACAATACCAAGTTGTTTATATTACTATATCTCTATAGTAGAGCTTGAAGTTAGGGGTGGTGGTACCTCCAGAAGTCCCTTTAATGTATAGGACTGTTTCAGCTATCCTGGGTTTTTTGCTTTTTCATATGAAGTTGAGTATTGTTCTTTCGATGTCAGTGAAGAATGAGGCACACTACTCTTTAAGAAATGAGTATACACTTGTCTAGGGATAAATTACTTAGATTTTTGATTTCTGAGTATATATAAAGAAGAGAAAATTATTATTATTATTATTATTATTATTATTATTATTATTATTATTTTGGTTTTTCAAGACAGGGTTTCTCTGTGTAGTTTTGGTGCCTATCCTTGATCTCACTCTGTAGAACAGACTGGCCTTGAACTCACAGAGATCCACCTGGCTCTGCCTCCCAAGTGCTGGGAATAAAGGTGTGTGCCACCACCACCACCACCACCACATGGCAAGAAAAATCATTTAAAAATATATTATTTCATTTTGCAATCATGTGTCGCCTTTTTAATATGACTAGAGCTTAGGTATGAGTGCTTTCTAAGTTCTTCTCTTAAAGATACATTTGGGTTGTTGGAAGATAGTAGAATGATTAAATGATAGGATTTTAGGGAGATTTTTTGTCATTTGCAACATTACCTCAAAGAGGAGCTCTGTTTTCTTCTTCCTCCCTCTCTCTTTTCTTTATTTACATGCTTATATATAAGGAATCTTCCCTGTCATGTCTATGTCCTCCCACAGTGTTGTATAGCATCCCACAGGCCCAAGAAAAGTTCTGAAACTGTGAACCAAAAGAAACCTTCCCCTTTCCAGATTGTCATCTCACATATTTTCTTTAAGAACTAGAAAGCTACATATATATATAATTTTTAATATACACATTATTTACCTTTATCATCCCTTTGTGCATTTAGTTTAGTACTCCTTGCTCATTTTATTTTATTTTTTAGTAAAATGGCTTTTCTATACCTTAAGTTTCTAAAAACTGCATAAAGATGATCATTTCCTTTTTTATTACTGCAGGATTTGTTCTCTAGGAACATTGCCTCTCATTTTACACTGAAAGATGAAGTTATACATGTATATATTTAAAAGACAGTTCAGCATTTAAGAGTGCTTGCTGCTTTCAGAAAAGACCTTACTTAGGTTTCCAAACATCATGTCTAGCAATTAAAAATCACCTATAACCTCAACCACAGGAGATCTGTGGCCTCTTTTGGTCTCCATGGGTACCTGCATTCATGTACATATGCAAAGGCAATGAACATATCAGAAAAAATAGATGCAGCTACTATATAAAATCCCAATTTCTTTCATTTATGAATGCTATTTCAAACAATATTTAGGAAAAGAATAGCAAAGGTGTGCAATTCTGATTAATGTAATAAATATAAAATAAATTATCATTTAATAACATGAAATGATTCAATGTCTATTTGAATATGATTGCATTTTACAAAGACAAGGAGCATGTAACATCTCCTTGAGAGGCAATACTGTGTAACTGTACCCTACCTATATGGGTAACACATTTTAACTGGGAATTTGATAACATACTTGAGCAAATGTTTGTAATGAATTGTTAAGATCTTCTTTATAGCATCATGACTACACAGAGTTTTCTGATTTTAAAGTCTCAGGAACTAAGTGATTTGGGTAATATTGTATA
The DNA here is from genome assembly GCF_004664715.2 of Peromyscus leucopus. NCBI lineage: Eukaryota > Metazoa > Chordata > Mammalia > Rodentia > Cricetidae > Peromyscus > Peromyscus leucopus. The sequence goes on from NC_051083.1 coordinate 111,507,171, forward strand.
GATTTGAAATTATTGGAGTGCTAATGGGCAAGGCGAATAACTCTAACACAAATTTACTCCTATAGTGTGTACTAGGATAGAGCTTGTGATAAGAGTATGCATTTTTAGCATCCTTTATCTATCATATACTTTAGTCTTATTTTCAGAATCACTTCATTCTATAACAGAGACATATATTTTAGGTTTACATTGGTAGTGAGTGCTGTGGGATGGTCTGTATGTCAAATTACTCCAATTGGTCAATAAATAAAACACTGATTGGCTAGTGGCTAGGCAGGAAGTATAGGCAGAACTAACAGAGAGGAGAAAAGAAAGAACAGGAAGGCAGAAGTAATCACTGCCAGCCGCTGCCAGGACAAGCAGCATATGAAGATGACAGTAAGCCACGAGCCACATGGCAAGGTATAGATTTATGGAAATGGATTAATTTAAGCTCTAAGAACAGTTAGCAAGAAGCCTGCCACGGCCATACAGTTTGTAAGCAATATAAGTCTCTGTGTTTACTTGGTTGGGTCTGAGTGGCTCTGGGACTGGCGGGTGACAAAGATTTGTCCTGAATGTGAGCAAGGCAGGAAAACTCTAGCTACAGTGATACTATATATATATATATTTCTAAAAATACAAGAGGTATAACCCCTTATCATGATGGCAAATCTCAGTGATCTAACTTTCTCTTTGTCCAACTCTTGAGAATATTGATTGTATAGGGCAACTGTATAAAGAAACCTGGCTATATATTTTCTTAAGCTTTCAGAGACTGTACTGCTTCCTTGTCAAGTTCTGAAGATATATTTTTCTACAGTTGCTAAATAACTGCACCAATGAAAGTTTTTGTTGTTTGGAATAAGAAATAAATAAAAAGATGACAATCTCCAAATGCAATTTTAAATTAATTAGGTTTCCTTCTATCTCATTTTACCTTTCTCACTCCTCACATTAACTTTTCACTTTCTCTACATTATGTCTATCTTCTTAAAGTAGAAGAGCATCCTGCAGTAGGGAGAAAGGGAACAATGTTACATAATCAATTTTAAGAATTAATAGATGGTTGATGACAGTACAAAAAGTATTCCAAAAGAGCTAAGCATGAGGATAAAATTGCATATTCATTCTAGCCAAAGGAATTCTAAAATGTATGACTGATATAAAATTAAACATAATCAACTCTCAAAAAATATTTACAAATGGCATTATATATATTGGAAGGATATATTTATGTATTTAGGAATATCTAAGCCTATTAATATATGTGTATTATAACAAGTGATAATTCTAAACATAATTTTAACCTAAGGCTTATCAACATTTCTGCTTTTCAAAATAATAATTTTATATAATTTAGACCTTCATTTTAATGTCACCCGTCATAAATGTGTAGATGGGATTATTATAAATACTACTTAGTGCATAGACTTTACTTTTTCAATAAGGATAATCCATTTATTATATATATATGCTAGTGTAACATACCTAAAGTGAAATGTGCTGTAGCATATATTGTCATACATTAAACTTTTTCATGCCCCTTCATTGAATTCACAATGTGATACTTCTAAGGATCTGTTTCAGGACACATAATGCTCTGTTCTATACTTGATAACTATTTTTCCCATCCAAACAAAATATCATCCTTTACTAAAAGCTGAATTATTCTATTATTTTCTTTCACTGTACTTTGGAGTGAGATTTGTTTCCAGTTATCATTAGTATAAAAGCAGAGGTTGAAAGTGAGTGGAATTTTTTTTCTGAATTATCAGGTAGAACAAACAATTACATTACCTATAATTTATACTTAAATACATCTAAAAATTATTTGAAATTTCATAAAATATCATAACACATCCAGAGTATGGCACATTTTAAGTCTCAATAATAAAACAATTAAACAAACAATCTACTAATTGAAATGAAGTGATAATAATAAAAATATTTTTGCTGTGAGCAGCTTGAAATTGGAAACCAACAATAACCAAAAAAGTATAAATAAATAAATAACAAAACATAAAATTAGACAGTTCTCATGTAATTTTAGAATGTAACAACACTAATTAAAAAACAAATGTATTCAACACTCACTATGAGAGAGAAAATTAGATTAACATGCACATATCATAAGTGTGATATGCATATTAGGTTATCTAAATTAATGTAAACATGAACTGTTATGGAATAAAAAGGAAGTAGTAACTTCCTTTTCTTGATAACTTTGGGAAGGCTTCACAAAAGATGTCATAAAAGAAAAATGTAGGCTAATAAAATATTGAATGAGAACAGCCTTTATAAAATAAAAACAATATGGGAAATTTAGAAAGAAATAAATATTCATATCAAGAATTTTAAATAATCTGGATTGGGTAGAAAGTATGATAACAATTTTCATCAAAAATACCAAAGTTAAAAGAGAGCCCCATTAATCTAACATGAAACTGCTATTTAAATTAAATTATGCCTTTTAGAAATTTATAGAAACAATATTTTTAAATAACTGTTATGATATAAAATATTTTGTTTAATTGTCAATAAATTATCAACATAATTGACATGGTAACTCAGTTGTTCATGTCACTGTGATAATTGAGATCATACAAATTCAGTTTTTGTGAAGCAGATGAAAATTATTAATATACACTTTTTCTATTGTGAGACTATAGTTTTAAAATCTGGTGGAAAGAATGTCACCTATTAGAAGGAAATGTAAAAGCCAAAAGTAGCTAGTATGTCTCTAGAATTGAGCAATCAGTATTTATTAAAAACTGAAATTCTTATCAATTGTAGTGTTTTTCTTGATATAAGAATTAGTATCTTATATTAATAATGTGGGTGTGTGAGCAACAAATTAAGTCCACAGTACTTGCTCTCTAAAATGCATTATTAAGTCTATATCTGACAACACATTCAGCCAATACATGAAATAACAAAAACAATCATAGATATAGATATAGATATAGATATGTAGTCTTCAGAAGTTGTTGTGCATCAGTTTCATCAAATACCCAATATCTTGGAGGGAAAATTCTTACGACAGGATATTTACAGAGAGATGTAATAACAGGGTGATCTTGAGGTAAAATATGCTTTTTTTTTTTTTTTTTTTTTTTTTTTTTTTCCGAGACAGGGTTTCTCTGTGTAGCTTTGCACCTTTCCCGGAACTCACTTGGTAGCCCAGACTGGCCTTGAACTCACAGAGATCCTCCTGGCTCTGCTTCCCGAGTGCTGGGATTAAAGGCTTGCGCCACCACCACCCGGCTGGGTAGCTCTTTAAAGCAGGAAGTAAATAACTCAAAACAGCTTCACAATGTCCCTGAAACTTACCAGATTCACTAGAGCCCTCCCTGCTTAAAGAGTATAAAAATAGTAAATAAAATTGAGTCACTTTCAGAGAAGACAAGCCACAAAGAAGACTCTCAGACAAACCAGGCCACCTGGAGGAAGCAGAGAGAAGCCACCTGCATAGAAGAAACAAAAACCAGTTCAGTTGCCTAAAAAGAAATTCATACTAACTGAGACACATGAAAATTGGACTTTCTAACCTGTCTAGCTACAGGCCACAGAGTGTTCATGTTTCCAGCTTTTATGATCTGGGGTGAGTTTTCTTCATGCAGCTGTTTGGAAGCATTTCTGGTCCTATAAATAACTCCTCAACCACATTCCTGTAAGATATCTCACTAAAATCATTGTTTCTCCAAGTGGGATTTTAGATGGTGTCTTCATTCTGGTTCATCATGAGTTATTTAAGCCATTCATGTAATTGATAGTGAAAGATTGCTCAAATATTCCTTGCTATTATTAAAATTAAGATAGATATTATGATTTGTGTGTCATATTTAAAGGATTAATTTACAAAGCACTGTCAATGTGGGTGCTATTGTGAGGGGCCAAGAAAATGCTGAAGGAAGACGCCATACTCAAATAGTATGCAAGAACAAAGAGCATTTATTTACCAGCATGCGATTCGCACACATGTACAAAATGGTGATGACACTGAGCAGTACATTCAGGCTCATTTTAAGCATAGATAGGTGAATTTCAGGAACAGTTAGTGATATGCCCAGATCACAGGGACCCCCCAAAAGACCACCACAGAGACTGAATCCTCTATGGGAAAGCAAAGAGCCTTTATTTTCAACCTCTGAGCTTGGGCTTGCTGTCAGATGCACCAGTGAGAGCAGAGAGCCCAGAACCCAGGCAGGGTGGGGTTTTTATCCATAGCAGAGATTGGGGTTAGGGAATTTCCAGGGTTCAGGACCTTGATTGGCTGTCATTTGTCTAAGGGGATAGGGAATATTTGGAATGTCAAGTATTTCCTCTTAGATGCAGGCCCCACTGGGTGGTGTCAGCTTATGGCTTTTCTTGGGTCCAGGTGTTGTCTGCCAGAAGGTGTGTCTGGGCCTCTAAGCCTGTCATGGCAGCTGTGTGGTCAAGGTGTTTTGGGGACCCCCACATTAGGTCATCTCAAGCACAATTGGTCAAACAAGCGGCAGTTAAACTAGTATACTTTTAACTAGCTGAGGTTCAGTTTTACCATTTTTGGACATACTTGAGCAAGTTTGGGTAAGTCCAGATGTGACTCAGAAGTAAGGTTGGGTATGGGTTTACAGGATTTGTCCTTGAGACATTGTGGGACTGACTGGCTCAGGCCCTGTACATGTTTTCTCTTTCATCCTGGAATGTAATGGTGTTGTTGATTAATGGCCCTTTTCTGGGAGAGACACCTATTTTGCCCCTCTCACAGAAATGAAACCTAAATTCAGTTGTAAAAGTGGGAAAGTTTAAATCCTTCATTGTGAAATTTGTCATAGTGGCCTAGTGGAAGAATTCAGGTCACAGCAAGGATATCCTCCAATGTGAGTAATATACTTTCTTTATACATTTTATCCCCTTCCCTTCTTTCCTTCCTCCCTACCACCCTGAATATATTTATACTCCATCTTCACCAGAAGTCCTAATAAAGGGAATGCTTAATGTCGTACATGAAAATTCAGAACCACAGACTAAGACACATAGATTTTTACTGCATAAATATCCTGTCAGACATCTTAGAGGAACAGAAAGTTGAATAACACATTAAATTTATTGATTACATAGAAAAGAGTATTTCTTTCTAAATACAGCTTGATAAATATCCCATTTAAGTCAGAACTATAAAAGCATTATCCGGACTAATATATTCCTTAAGGGACTGATAATTCTTTGTATCCAATGCTAAGGCAGGAGTATTGTTATATATATATATATATATATATATATATATGCATATGCTACCTACAAACTGCTTTAATATATCAGTGTGTGATATATATCTAGAATATTACTTGATAAAAATGCATGATTTTATAACTACTCTTAAATCCTCTAGAATACAAGTTATTAGAGTTAGTCTTATTTACTTATTAATTCACTCACTCATTCACTTATTCAATAAATATGTAATAGATACTCACTGAGAGTAATTGTGTTAAGGATACAACCTGTTTTCAAGAGGTCTAGTTTCTATTTTAAAAAATAGTAAAATATATTTGAAATGGCTATGCAACACAATTCTGTATAAACTTAAAATGAGATGTGATATAAAAGTAATGCAGGAAATGTACATGATGAGAAGATAAAAGTAATAGAGAAAATACAAATAATTAGAAGATAAAAATAATTTAAAAATACACATAATGAGAAAGAAAATCTAATACAAACCATTTCCAACATGTCTTAAACTAAGGATACTATTTTTAAGGATGGAAAAACACAAATGGAAAAAAAATTCATTTCTAACAGAAGAGTGCCCAGCAAAAACAAAGTCCCTTAAAAGAATGCATAAACTTTCTTCCTATCTCAGTGAATGGTTCTAGTCTCTGGATAGCAATTTAGAAAATCAGAAGCTTTCTGAGTAGCTTTCTCTTCCCTCACTCATCTCATTGAACCCATCACTAAGTACTATTTGCTAGACTTGAACTATCTTTTGTAGTCATCCTTTTCTCTAAATCTATTATCATTAATTTCATGTATAGTTCTACTGTCCACTTAACATTCCCCTTTATCTCAATCTATGTCTTTCTCTAATCTGTCTTCCACATTCACATTTTATCAGATGAAATTGTATCAAAACATTCACACTTAGACACTTTAAATAGCTAAATTCTAAGACTAGAACACATGTTTTTGAAGATTATGTGAATAGTCTGGACGATTCAACATCTGTTTTTACCCATATTTGTATTCATTGTAACTCCCGTAATGTAAGTATTCAACACTACCTTCAATTTTCTGAACAAGTTGTATTGATATTTGAGTATGGCTTTTGTTTATGCTGTTATTTCTGCCTGAAATAAACCCAATGACATTACTAATGAATTGTATAAATAAAGCTTCAGTTTGTGTCACACGGTTTGCAGGAGACAGCATAAATTTTCTACATTTCTTAGTTTAAGTTTGATGATTATTGTCTCTAACTCTAAACACTTTTCATAATGTTATTAAATTGTTCATTCATGAGTAAACTTTAATCCCCTTAAATATTTTTTTAAATCCTAACATGGTTCAACACCATTTTATTTCATTTTTATTGAAAAAATTTCCCTCCTCCACTCTTCCTATTTCCTCCCAGCCTCTTCAACAACCAAACTCCATGACTTTCTCTCTCTTTAGAACATAGACCAAAAAGAAACCTAAAGAAACCAGAATAAAAAAATTTAAAAAGAAAAAAAAACAAGAACATACACTTGATGTATAAGTAGAATTATTAAAAAAAAAAAACAACATAAGCTCATTTGATATTTATTAGCAAATTAATATTAATCATAGTAGTCATGGCACTTAAGTGATACTATTTTCTCCTATGAACCTGACAAAAGTCTTACAACACCAGGCATAACACCAGAACAAGGAGCATGAGACGGACTCTGGCAGTAATAAAATAATAGGAGCATTTCTCTTAGATTTGCTGTGATGCAGTTCCTACCTCCATACTCTGAAAGATACTTGGAAGCTAGAGTTACAAAGATTTCTTTTTTTTTTTTTCCGTTTTTGTTTTTCGAGACAGGGTTTCTCTGTGTAGCTTTGCGCCTTTCCTGGAGCTCACTTGGTAGCCCAGGCTGGCCTCGAACTCACAGAGATCCGCCTGCCTCTGCCTCCCGAGTGCTGGGATTAAAGGTGTGCGCCACCAACGCCCGGCTACAAAGATTTCTTAACCACAATGAATTTTATATATAATGTCCTGGGCCTTGTAGGCTCCTTTCTGCAGTTACTATCAGAAGAGACAAATGTGAATTTCCAAAGGAGGATTTAAAATGAAACACCCAGAATAGCAAAGGAAACACCTCAGTGTCTCTGGAAATCAAGTCTTTTGAAAAGCAGCTTCCAAGATGGTACTAAGATATCTGTGATATAAACAGTACTACTAATGCTAAAATAAAAAATAGTAAAGTAAAATCTTTCCTTTATTTTCCTGATGCAATAACCAAATATTGAGATTAAATTGTAAAACTCTGTCTATATCAAGTATCAATCAATCACTTACCCAACAAACCACAAATTCCATGTGGGAAAGATGACACTGTGAACAAGGTTACAAGGATGAGACTTTGAGTCCCAAACTCCAAAATTCATTAACAACAAACAAACAAGCAAGCAAAGAAAGAAAAAAAACAAAACAAAACTAAACAAAACCAGGAGAGCTTGTACATGTGCCTATAACACCAGTGCAGTGGAAGGTTGCACACCAGGATGATCATCGGAGTTCACTGACCACTAGCCTAGTTTCAGATTCACTGAGAGATCAATCTCAAGAGAATAAGATAGAAAGTGATAAAGCAGAACATTGGATGTTGTTCTCAGACTTCTACACATGTACATGGGTGCATGCATCTGCACTCATATATGTACTACACCACAGACACACACACACACACACACACACACACACACACACACACGCACACACACACACACAAATCAAATTCCAATCTAGTACCATAAACAAGCACCTTGTATTCCAAAGAAGGTCAACTGCCATGTAGCCTTAAGATAGAACTGTAGCTTGCAATACTTGATGAGCTTCTGAAGTAGCCATAAAAGAAACATTTTCTAAATAATTACAAAATAGTTTAAAAATTGGAAACATAGTTTAACTAAAAAAAATGAACAGAGAAAGTTTGAACAAATTAGTAAATGTGGAAATAAAAAAACACAATAATCAAAATGTACTAAATATGCCTGGGCAGCAGTGGCACATGCCTTTAATCCCAGCACTCGGGAGGCAGAGCCAGGTGGACCTCTGTGAGTTCAAGGCCAGGACAGGCACTAAAACTACACAGAGAAACCCTGACTCGAAAAAAAAAATTGTGCTAAATAGGTTTTAAATTGTAGTACATGTCCTGGTAAATTTAAAGGTAAAGCAATTATTTTCTAAATAGAAATGAAATAGCATGAAACAAAAAGTCAGTACATTTGAGTGCTTGAGTGATAATTAGAGATGTTCTCATTTATTGCATTACCAGATATAAAGGATAGAAAATATAGAAATAAATTGAAATAGTAGTCAAATAAAAGATATGTGACAACTCTTAAAATTTGACAATGGACATTAAAGCCAGATTTAAATAGTTTATCAAACCAAATCTGAACAGTGGAAACAAACAAAGAATAGTCTTGAAATCATTCAGAAACAGATGCAATTTTTAATCGGGGGAATTTAAATAAATGAAAAGCAACTCTTTGAAACAACAAAAGGTAAAAAGAAATGGCAAAGATATTTTAATTGCACTAAAATAAGGAATATCAACTAAATTTAGCAAAACTATGCTTTGTAAATGAAGCATAAAGTGTCCTCTTGGCAAAAGAAAAAATTACATGAAATTCAAGAAAATTAACCCTGATAATGTAGTTATTGGGTCTTCTCCATGTCTTTTAACTTTCCATTGTTCGAGTAAGGTATTTTTTTTCCAATAAAAGACATTTTCCTAAAGAAATATTTCAATCTGGAGCCAAATCTCACTGTATAAACCTCAAACATTCCTAAACTATGTCTTATTACTGAATTAAACTTAAAATATGTCATATTTGCTTGCTAGAACAATTGGTCTTTATATGTCTACAATTCTTTAACACTTTCATTATATGTCATGATGCTGATATTTGCAAGCCAATTACTATATTAAATGCTCCTCAGTTTTAGTTATCTCATAAAATTCAGACTGTGCATTTCAGGTAGAAATACTAGGGACATGATGTCATATGAATTTCTATTATGTTATAGAAGTAAGACAGAAGAAAGCTGGAAAGCTAGTCATTAGTTGAAATGCCAAGGACCAGCTTCAGTTAAAAGACTTGTGAATTCTATGGCAGACTGGTAAATATGGCAAGAATCTGTCTAAAACCTACAACAAAATATATGAAGTGAAATAAAGGGCAAATATGTTCAACTGACAATAGACACTTATATGAAAATCACCTTATATAAAACATTTGAAAAGTATACTCTTTTGTATTAATTTTTAAAAGTTTTTGAAAGTAATGTCTCTTGTGTAGAGTGTAATTATTTTTATGTGAATTTGTGCTGTTTTGAGTTTCACTGTATCCAATGGACCTTGAAATTAACAATTGGGTCTCTATGTGTGGATTTGACACCATATCCCACGCTGTGCATGAAATTAGCAAGGTTATTATTTATTCTCTTGTTAATAAATTAAAGTATCAGATAATTGCTGCCAATTTAACAATTTGTCTCCTATTTACCAAGTTGAGAATAAAGTGTGACTCAGTATGCTCATCAATTTCAAAACTATCATTAAGCCTTGCCCACACATTTTCATAATATATATGTAAACATATATATATTCTTTCTCCTGTCAATCACTGTTTTATTTCCCAAAATTTTAATCTTATTTTTAAGTATTTTTTTAACTTTTTATTTCCTTGTATGTTGTTTCTTCTTTAATTAATTCCTTCATTTTTCTTTCTTCTTCCTTTTGTTACAAAATTTTCAGGTAGTCACTGATCTTTAATTTCCTTGTATTCTTCTTACAACTGTACTGTGTTGTGTCTATATGTTAGCAGAGTAGTCTTTGCATAGATGTAACAATTATCTAAAATTTTTACAGAAAAACATTGTCTCACAATTCTAAAAGTCATAGTCCATGAGCAACTTTGTGTGTGTGTGTGTGTGTGTGTGTGTGTGTGTGTGTGTGTGTGAGGTGTGTGTGTGTGTGTGTGTGTGTGAGAAAGAGAGAGAGAGAGAGAGAGAGAGAGAGAGAGAGAGAGAGAGAGAGAGAGAGAGAGAGAGAGAGAGAGAGAGAGAGAAATACAGACACACAGAGAGACAAAGAGACAGAAAGCATGAGCACGGATATGCCACACAGCACTGTGGAGATCAGAGAACAGTTTAGGTGTCAGTTCTCACCTTCCAACTCTTTAAAGACGGGATGTTTCTTGCTGGTTGTTCAGAACACCAGGGTAGTTGTCTAGTAAATATCCAGGGTTGCTCCTATCCCTGCCTCTCATCTTGCTGTATGGTTGCTCTGGAATTGCTTGTGTTTTTAGTCTCATGTCTATCTTTTACATAGTATCTGGGCATCTAAATTCATGTCATCAGGATTATGAGGTACAGTTTAATTCACTGAGCCATCTCCTCAGACCAAATTCACCTATATTTCTTGTAAAGTAAAATTTTGATAATTTAGATATTTTTGAATGTAGTAGTGCTTTTATGTTAAAGTATATTTTGTTCATTATTATGCAGTTATACCATCTTTGTTGATGTCTGTGTTTATGTAGCATATCTTTTTTACATACATTTATTTGAAATTTTTGAATTCAGGTTAAGATATGTTTTCTAATTTTAAATTTATTCTTTGGTATTTTTATTTATGCATACAGTGTATTTAGATGACATCCACCACCAATAGTACTTCCAGATCTTCCTGGATACCCCATGTCCTCCCTTACCTCCCAACTTCATATTTTTACTTCTTTTTTATATAACCTACTAAGTCTAATTAGTGCCATCCTTATGTATACTTCTGCAGGGATACTGGCTATACACTGGAGCATGGTCAAAATACCAGGCACCACATCCATAAAGAAAAATCTCTCTCTCTCACAGAAGCCATTAATTGCCATTAGCTTTCAGCTAAGGGTAGGGGATCCTGTGATCTCCCTTTCTCCATGTTGGAATGTTAACTAGCTTAATCTTCTGCAAGTCATTTCAAGGTCACCATAGTTCTGTGAGGTCATTGCTGTAGCTTTCTTGTCATACCAAGAAGAAATTAATTTACCTAATCCTGCCTGTGCTGTGGCTCTTAAATCTTTATTCTCACTCTTCTATGATGTTCTCTGAGTCTTGGCTTAGGGTGGGGGATGTGTGATACAGGTGCACTTTGACCAATTATGAATTTATTTATTAAACACCATCTACTGAAAAGAGAAATTTCTCTTATGAAGGATGAAAGCTGTTTGCTCATTTGTTTTCTATTGGTTTTATTTTAATTGGATCTAACAATTTTAATATTTTATTTGGCACATCTTAGTATTTTACATCTAACCCAATTAATTTAAACCTCTCATTTTGTTAAATTCTGCATTTTTTTCTATTTCATTCCGTGTTTCCTTTATAACTTCATTCCTTTTAATTAAATTATGTATTTTTGATCCACATCCATTTGCTGAAAAATACAAATTTTCCAATTTAGTTTTCAGTAAAGAGTATAAAGCATAATTTCTGATTTTTCAGACTAATGCCAAACAATTAAACTCCATTTACCTCTTCAAACACATATGTGAATAATTTTGTATGTATTGACTGCAAATACTTCAAACTTATCACTGGATAGTTCTTATAGAATTGTATTAGAAACTTCTGTTCCTATATGTTCCTATTTTTTTTCCTTTTTAAATTCCTTCTTGTATATATGAACTTCTATTGGTGAAATTATTAAGGCCACTCCACGTAGTTAAAAGGGAGGTTTATTTAGTGGCGTAACTTATAAGTGAAGGGATAGGTAGGTTGCAGGGTCTGGGAAAGACATAGAATAGCATAGTGCGGCAGTGTTCTCTAGAGAACTCTGCTAAGTCTACCTCCAGCATCCAGGGAGCAGGAACCAAGAGAAGCGGCGCATCTTGATCTCCGGTCTTCAGGGTCCTCTCTTGGCCCTGCCTTGTAGGCGTGACCATTGCCAAAGCCTCAATGGGGGCTAGAACTTCCAGATCAAAGCTGAAATGGCTACCCACTACATCATACAATGTATTTTGATAATATCCATCCCATTCCTTCAACTCCTCCCAGATCCACTGTTCTTCCCTACCTATTCAAATTTGTGTGATCCTTTTTTTTTTATAAAAATCAAATCAAATTTGTGCTACCTGTACACTTTTGGATGCATGACCAAACTCTCAAGCATGGTTGACCTACCAGAGGCCACACCCTTACAATAAAACTTGATTCTCAATATCCTAGGACCTATCAATTGCTAATACCTCCTTGGCTTGAAGTAGGAATTCATGCCCACATTTCTTCTCCATTCTGGGAGTTATTCTGTCTTAGGCTTCTATGGGTCTTATGCCTATGTCACAACATCTAGCAGTTCATATGTGCAGCTGCCTTATAGTGTCTATAAGATACTGTTTCTCTTTAGTCATCCACTGCCCATGTCATCACTATCTTTCTGTGTAGATGGAATCTTAAAAGTTCTTATTAATAAAATCAAAACCGGAGCCAGGTATTGGGGTGAACACTGGAAGATCAAAGAGACAGAACAAGCCACAGCTATCTCACCTCGCCAGATCCTCAGCTGGTCTTGTTTCCTCAGACTGGAGGCCTCTGAGTCCTCATCTGGAATGGGTCTCAGCTGAATTACTGCTCAAAAGCCTGAATGCTTAACCAGACAAATGCTTAACCAGACAAATGCTTCTAGTTTCTGGTCCTCACGCCTTATATACCTTTCTGCTTTCACTCCCTAGGATTAAAAGCTCGCTTTCTGGGATTAAAGGCGTGAATCACCATGCCTGACTGTTTCCAATGTGGCCTTGAACTCACAGAGATCCCAGATGGATTTCTGCCTCTGGAATACTAGGATTAAAGGCGTGTGCTATCACTGCCTAACTAGTGGCTTTTCTGTTCTCTGACCCTAGATAAGTTTATTAAGGTACACAATATTTTGAGGAACACAATACCACCACATTTCTGTTTCTCTTCGACAGTGGTACCTAATTCTTAGGTGTTGACTGTATTACATAGATTCTCTTTAATGATGAGCAGTTAATAGTTTCTTATGCTCTGCACTTTGGACAGTTGTGGGTCTCTATGCTAATCATGATCTACTGAAAATAGAATTGTTTCTGACAACAGGAGATACATTAATCTATGTGTATAACAAAAATAATTAATTCAATTCAATATTACTTCAATTTAGCAGAATAATGATAGTGTATTCTCACCTAAAGCCTCTGATGTGTGTGTGTGTGTGTGTGTGTGTGTGTGTGTGTGTGTGTGTGTGTGTGTTCTTAAAATCATAAAGGTCTTTGATAGAATACTTTAAGGACACTGTAAAAGATATTTTAATATTGTTATTGTGAGAAAATAAATCTATTTTCTGTATCCCTAGAATCATATTTTATTCATAGAAAGAAGAATATTTAGTTACATTTAAGTTTGTAAAGTAAAATAAGTTGTTTCTTTTATTGTGGATGGCTATTATGCAAGATATGGTAGAAACTGCTAAATCTATGCAATAAACAGAGGAAGAAATATAACTTGATGTACATTTTCATAGAAAATTCAAAATTCTAAGCTATTTACCTTCTTTCATATGAGAGAAGGAAAAAGAGAAGAAAGGAGAAATGTGGCAGTGATTGGTAATGGTATAAATGTTTAATCAAAAAGGAGTAATGTTGTGCCAGTGAGATAACGTTAGTAGTTAGGCTACACTTTTCCTGAGGAAACTGTCTAAAATCAATTCATTAAACAAAATAAATTATTGTTGCCATAACTTTATGTTTAAATGAATATGTGTATATCTGGGAGTTTTAGTGGACTAGCAGTTAATTTATGTATCCAAGGGCTTCCTTTGCTTCAACATCTAGGACTTAGGAATATACAAGTGCTTTTGACCTCTACCTTTAATTGGTTCAAAAAAATCATCCTCTTTGCTTCTTTGTGTATGTAAGTAAAAATACTTTTATTATTTCTTTCCAGGAACAACATATATGTGTTGAGGGTTTTATTTGTTCATGCTGATATTCCCTTTATGTCCTCTGCTGTTTGCCAGTTCTTACTTAGCCCTTACATTTCCTAGACCAGGGGGGAGATTCTCATGCAATCTTAAAATACAAAAGCTTTTCTAACTCCTATTACCTACCTCAGTCCATGCTGACTTCTCCAAGGGTATTAATACAAGTCAAAGGCAAGCTTGCTTAGAAATTTCTATTTCAAGATGTTTATAGTATTTAAAGCACAAATCATATACATTCTGGGACACTTCAGCCTCCGTATCATTATTATTTTTTATTATAATTATTATTCCTTCACTTTTACAGACACACTCTAATTCTCTTACCCTTATAACAATTGAATTCAAGTAATTATATTTCATTTATTTCATTCCTAATACTCTAGACATTTCAAAGGTATGGGAATCTATTTTTGTCTCATACACAGCAGATACCTGGTACATGTGAATTAATGTATTATTAGCATTTTCTACTGAAATAATTTTTAGTATGTTCTAATCATTGTAGGATTTATATGTATGATAGAATATATTAATATGTGTGATTCAGTTGAAGTGACTTAATTTTTAAAACTTTGTTTCTTATTCCTGTGCCCATAAAATACAAGATCTTTTTAAATATTTGAATTGCCTCAAATATACTAAAATCTACTTCACCAAGAAAATTAAACTTGAAACATTTATGTAGTGAAGGTCTGTGTTTTCTTAAAAGATTTTATTTTCAATTATGATGTATATGCCTGTATGTCTGAGTCTGAACCTGTGCACTGACATTTCATTGTAATGTATTTCTAGCAGGGAGGTGGATGGATTTTATGGTAGTTCTATTTTTCATCTTTTGAGGAATTTCTATACTGGGTTCAGAACTGTTGCTACAGATAGCAGAAAAAGATGACAGATACCCTGGAACAGGAGTTCAGGAAGTCGGAGTTGTAAGCTGCCCTGGGTAAGTACTCCTAACAATTAAGCAGTATTTCCAGCCCCAGAAGCTGTTTTAAGTAAATAGAGTTCACATATACCTCTAAAAGTTTTATAAATATTCTCTCTCACATATTCAAGATAAATATAGTCTTGACTTTGTGCTGTTCAGTGTATAGACTTATTGAAAATGAGGCCATGAAACCAAGCACATAAGTTCCTACAACTCCAACATACATAAAGCTTCATGATTGAGCTTATATCATTTATACCTTACCCATCTTCCTTCAGGAAAGTTCTTTAAGTGATCTCATATTGACCTAATCCTGTTCCTTTCTTTCTTGGAGAACTTAAACAGAAGTACTGAATGCAACTAGGAATGTAGTATTGTGCAGTATAAGGCCATCGCCTGAAGCAGTCAAAGACTAGCTCTTTGTTTTTCCAAGATAATTTAAAAATTTGAGTAAAGAAAAAAAACTGTTTGGATTGGAAAGTCTGACATTTCCCTCTTTATTGGAAGAAGAATGTCCTTCAACATTTTGCCAATTGGTACCTGAAATATAGAACCTTATACTTTTTAGGGTCAGATGTAAAAATATATATGTTTTCCCCCAAGCAGTTTCCTTGAGACATCTGGAATAGATTCACAATGCATCCTAGGCATCTTTTGTCTCTTGGTAGTTATCTATAATTAGTATGGAAGTTTTGAAACACTGGAGTCTTTATTGCAGAGCTCATGCAAGTTGGTATAAATTACAAAAAGAGCACACTTAGTGGTTCCAACAAGTATTGAAAAATAAAAATAGAAAAAGTGAGTATTTGTGTACAATTAAACAAACTAACAACTTTATTTCACTGAGTTTATTTTTCATTTGAGATTTCTAATCAAATGTTTCATAGAAGTCTTTTTTAGCATTTTTTATTATTTTTGAGAATTTCATGCTTGAGTACTATATTTTTATCAGTTCCATTGCACACTCTCCCCATTTCAAGTCCTGTGTCCCCCTACACTCTCTCAAATTTGTGATCTCTTATTCCTTACTATTGTGATACATCATAATTAGTCCATTTTAGTGTATATATTTATTATGACTGATCATTTGGGAATGAATCATCTATAAGGGAATTCTTTCCTAGGGAAGACTGATTCCCTCTCTCTAAGAAGCCATTCATTACCTGTAGCACTTCACCTATGGATAGGAACTTGTGAGATTGCTTTCATCTGTGTTGGCATATCAATCAGTGCTGAAATTGTGCAGGCCTTGTTTTAGTGACCAAATTGTTAAGAGTTCATGGGTGCTAATTATTATCATATAGAATACACGGTCTTGTAGTAGATGTCATGGTTCTCTAGCTCTTCCAATCTCTCTCCACTCTTACATCATAAGGTTCTCTGAGCCATAGGTGTAGGAGGTGGTATTGTAAATGTATCAATTGGTGATGGGCACCTTAGAGTCAGTTCTTATCTATATTTTAAACAATTGTAGATTGCAATAATGTTCTCCATCTGCTGCAAAAAGCTGTTTCTTTGAGGAGGGATGAGAGCTACACTTATCAGTACATATAGGGATAGGTATTTAGAATGAGGCTAAGAATTACTATGGTTTAAGAAACTGGCATCAGTGGGTTCTCACATAAGGTCCATGACATGGCTAGCCACAGGTAGTTGCCTAGATTTACAGTATCAGGCATGAATTCCCTCCAATTGAACAGGCTTTGTCTAATAGATGGTACTTAGATATCAGTACCATTGCACACATGAGGGTATCTCTTCTGGCTTGTCATTTTGGTGGTTCACAGGCTTTACTGCTGGATAGGACTGTCACTTTACTCCCTTAAGAGCTTTCATAGCATATGTAGATACTATGACACCTAGTCCTCACAGGCTTCCAGGTTATTTCCGGCTTGATTCTTTCAAGTACTGTGTCCAAGTTGTGTAGAGTCTTCAGCAATTGTGTATGATGTAGAGGGCCTAGGTTGATCGCATGCAAGCTCCCTGGTTGTTGATTCAGACTCTGTGTGTTCCTATGAGCCTAGGTGAGTTGTTTCTGTGTGTTTTCTTGTGATGGTCTTGACCTCGCTGGCTCCTACACTCCTTCTTTTCTCTCTTTAGAAGGATTGTCTGAACTTGGCCTAATGTTTGCCTGTAGGTCTCTGTATCTGTGTCCATCAATTACTGTATGAAGGCTCTCTATTGACAATTGAGGTAGTCACCAATCTTTGAGTGTAGCAGAATATCATTAGGTATCATTATGTTGACTTTTTTTTTCTCTAATCATGTTTCATTCTATGCTAGAACTCTGGGCCTTCAAGCCTCTGGGTCCTGATACTTTAGGCAGTGCCAGAGATGGACTCATTCTCATGGTATGGGTCTGGAGTAGGACAAGTCATTTCTTTATCACTCACACAATTTCTGTACCACCCTTGCACTCCACCCCCACCCCCTACACATCCCATAGGCAGGATAGGCTGTAGGTCAAAGGTTATGTGGCTGTTTTGGTATACCAATTCCTCCACTGGGAGTCTTGCCTGGTCACAGGAGATAGCTGGTGGAGGATACACATTTCCCATTGCTAGGAGTCTTAGCTGGGGTCATCCTTGTAGATTCCTGACATTTTCTCTTGCACCAGGTTTCTATCTGACCCTGAAATGGCCCCCTTTATAGTAATTTCTTTCAGTAATCTCCCCCCATTCACTCCAACCCAATACCTCATGTTAACATCCCCACCAGCCCCCAGTCCACTCAGGAAATGTCTTTCATTTCTCCTTCCCAGGGAGATCCTTGCATTCCCTGCTTGGGCCCTCTTTGTTACCTAGTCTCTCTGGGTCTGTGGAATGTAGCCTGGTTATCCTTTACATTGTAGTTAATATCCACTTATGTGTAAGTACATACCATATTTGTTTTTCTGGGTCTGTGTTACCTTTCTCAGGATGATTTTTCTAGTTCCATTAATTTGCCTTCAAATTTCCTGGTATCTTTTTTTCAGTTTTTGCTTGTCTATTTGTTTTGTTTTGTTTTTTATTATTAAAAATTTTCTATTCATTTTACATACTGAACACAGATCCCCCTCTCCTCCCTCCCCCTGCCCCCCCAGCCTTCTCCCCAACCCACCCCCTATTCCACCTCCTCCATGGCAAGGCCTCCCATGGGGAGTCAGCAGAGCCTGGTACATTTAGTTGAGGCAGGTACAAGCTCCTCCCCTCCACCAAGGATGCACAAGGTGTCCCACCATGGACAGTGGGCTCCAAAAAGCCCATTCATGCACTAGGGACAGATCACAATCCCACTGCCTGTGAGTCCCCTAAACAGTTCAATCTGAACAACTATCTAGCCTATCTAGAGGGCCTAGTCCATCCAGTCCCATGAGGGCTCCATACTGGTCTATAGTTCGTAAGTTTCCACCAGTTTGGCTGGCCATCTCTGTATGTTTCCCCATCATTATCTTGAAATCCCTTTCTCATAGAATTCCTCCTCTCTCTCATCAACTGGACTCCTGGAGCTTGGCGTGGTGCCCAATGGTGGATCTCTGCATATGCTTCCATCACTTACTGGATGAAGGCTCTATGATGACAGTTAGGCTATTCACCAATCTGATTATTGGAGTAAGCCAGTTTAGGCACCCTCTTGACTATTACTAGTAGTCTAAGGTGGGGTCATCCTTGTGGATTCCTGGAAACTTCCCTAGCACCCTGTTTCTCCCTATTCCCGTAATGTCTCCATTTATTATTGTATCTCTTTCCTTGCTCTCCCACTCTGTCCCTGTTCCATCTTGAACCTCCCATTCACTTATGTTCTCATCCCCCATCCCTTACCCTCCAATGCTCCCCTTCACCCCAGGTTCCTCATGTAGATCTCATCTATTTCTCCTTCACAGGGAAATCTATGCATCTCTCTTAGGGTCCTCCTTGTTAGCTAGCTTCTCTGGAGCTGTGGGTTTCGGTCTGCTTATACTTTACTTTACAACTAGTATCCACTTATGAATGAGTACAACTTTGAGACACCATCTTACACCTGTCAGAATAGCTATGACCAAAAACACTGATGACAGCTTATGTTGGAGAGGATGCAGAGCAAGGGGAACACTCCTCCACTGTTGGTGAGAGTGCAAACTTGTACAGCCACTTTGGAAATCATTATGGCATTTTCTTGGAAAATTGAGAATCAATCTACCTCAAGACCCAGCTGTACCACTCTTGGGCATATACCCAAGGAATGCTCAATCATACCACAAGGACACATGCTCAACTATGTTCATAGCAGCATTATTCATAATAGCCAGAACCTGCAAACAACCTAGTGTAGCCAGAAGTTTTACTGTGTCCTGGCCAGCCAGCATTTGGGACAAATATCTCCTACTTGTGTCTCCCAAGTAAACACAGAGAGGATTATATTAATTATGAACTGTACGGCCATTAGCGCAGGCTTATTACTTATTACTGACTAGCTCTTATACTTACTTTAACCCAAAATTCTTATTTATGTTGAGCAACATGGCTTGGTACCTTTTCTCAGTTCTGCCTTGTCATCTTGCTTCCTCTCTGTCTGTCTGATGACTCCTGACTCTGCTCTTCCTCTTTCCAGAATTCTTCTCATCTGATAACCCCTCCTATACTTCCTGCCTGGCTACTGGCCAATCAGCATTTTATTCATCAACCAATCAGAGCAATACATATTTATAGCATACAGAACGGCATCCCACAACACTTCCCCTTTTCTGTCTAATCAAAAGGGAAAGTTTTAACTTTAACATAGTAAAATTACATATAATAGAACAGTTATCAAGCAAGAATTATAGTTACAATATCTAGTCTATTTGTATTTGGCAAAATTAAAGAAAATATTTTATCATCTATTCTGTATTTGTGAGTCTAAAGTTTCATATCTAATTTATCCTTATTATAACCAAGGAAAATTATAACTATCTAGTTTTCAACTACATCAAAGACCCTAGAAGGATATAATATTACCTAAGTAACCAGGAAGAGCATTCATTGTAAGCAACTTCCAAAAATCCAGAATGACAGAGACAGCTGGCTACCTGAATAGTTACCCAATGTTCTTCTGTAACATTGGAGCATTCATCTTCAGCCTATAGGCCAAGGGTCTCCTGGTAGCTTCTCACTGTGTTCTGAAGAATGTCTGGCAGTCTCCTCTGTGAAACATGAACCTGAAGAACCATCTTGCCTTACAAAGGTCAGTGGTTACCTTCCTATGGGTTCTGCATGTCCATTTTATACAACATACTGTCAAGCAGTTGACACAAAGGCACTTTTTTGCCTAGTGACTAACTTTTGCCATAAAGAAAGTAAACTTCATAATGAGTTTCTTCAATGTCCACATATTCTCTGAAGTAGATTGGTGCTGCCAGGAGCAGACATGTCTCATAGTCATAAAAAACAAAAACATCTGTGTTATTAAAACATTTTAAACGTCATATTCTGTAGATCTCTGTAGATCTGTAGAAGGGTTTGAAGATGACCTATCTAAAATATATTGCTGCTTGACCTTGAAAACATACCTAATATGACTACAAGTTTGATTGTAATGTCCAACTACTAACTTCATTTCTTTATATCCTAATAGTTGGTAATAATAACATTCAAGGATTAGCAAATGGCATTACATTGTTAAATGAAGTTAATAGGTACAATATCTTGAACAAGATTAGAAATATACATAGAGCATTTTCTAACAAAAAAATCAATCTCAAATTTGTACCAATATATCTATATAATTTGTATACAATATACAAAAATCCAATCCAATGTAAAATAGTTAAAACTTGTAGTTGCCTTTTAAAATTATATTCAGTAATCTACCTTTTTATCTATATCATATCTACATCTTTTACTTTTCAGTGTAGATTCAATAATCTACCCTTTATTCTATCATTTCTATATCTTTTTTAGTAGATTCCATAATCTACCTTTTATCTATATCCTCATTATTCTTTTTCTTTTTTTTCAAACAAAAACCTTAAATCTAATCTCCTTTGGTTAGTCTTTTACCTGACCATTAACAATAACAACTTGTAACTAACCATCACAAACAATGACAATTACCCCAAACCCAAAATCCATTGAAAGACTATAAACCTCCTGCTGGGTGGTGGTGGCCCATGCCTTTAATCCCAGCACTTGGGAAGTAGAGCCAGGCGGATCTCTGTGAGTTTGAAGCCAGCCTGGTCTCCAAAGTGAGTTCCAGGAAAGGCACAAAGCTACACAGAGAAACCCTGTCTGGAAAACCAAAAAAAAAAAAAAAAAAAAAAAAAAAAAAAAAAAAAGCTTCCTCCTGGTTGTGGGTGAAAGCATCTTTAGGGGATCCTGAAAAGAAAAATTTTGGGTTAATTGTCAAGTCCTGAGAGAGGCAGCTTTATTATTTGTTGTCCAGTCTCTGCATAATGCAAAAGTGTAGGGCTTATCTCAAGTCCTCACTCGAATAGTCTGTGAGGCTGGATCATTTCAGCTATCCATTTCAAAATTGTCCTGAGAAGTTTGTACTCCAAAGCTGATCTTTGGGTGATATTTGTCAGCTTAGTGGTATTATTATTGTCCAATTAGAATCATTGTTGTGGGCCCCATCATCTCTCTGGATATTTCAAGTTCACTGTTAGGCCTGGTCTTGCTTCCCTGCAGAAAACTGATAGGGATTCCAACACAAAAACATGTATAGGCACCTAAATGAAGCCTTTTTTCTAGAATGTGTTAGTACTCTATATGACCACTAATATCATAACAAAAGTTATATATATATATATAATAAAAGATTAATATATATATTAATCTTTTAAATTTTGATATAAAATTCATACCCTAAGAAAAAATTGAAAGAATCAAAATAGAACCAAAGAATTGAGATTAGTGGAAATAGAACAGTCCTTTAATTTTCAGCATAACGAGCGACATCCCACAGCCACCTAGATGCCCCTCAACTGAATAATGGATAAAGAAAATGTGGCACATATACACAATGGAGTACTACTCAGCAGTAAAAAATAATGACATCATGAATTTTTCAGACAAATGGATGGAACTAGAAAATATCCTGAGTGAGGTAACCCAGACTCAGAAGGATGCCGTTGTTTTTAATAGCCAAGTAATACTCTATTGGCTAAAAGTACCACATTTTCCAGGGCATGAACAAAGAATAACCACAAAGTGGTCAAAGTACTTTAAAGGACACTTTGGTTATTTAAAAAATTAAAATTAAACATGAGTTATATCCTCATATATGTTAAATCAAATAAGAATGTATTTTAATTTTTAAAATAATGATGAAATGACAACATACATAGTTGGTAACAAAAGCAGGTATGGTATTAAGGAAAATGGAATTAAAGTTTTATAAAACCCTAAAATAGTTGTATATTTTAATTAATGATTGACATCAATACATCAAATGGAAGTAGTCACATTTCCCAGCTTATAATATTTCTTGTAGAATCCTATGAGATATATCTATAAATTCATTATCTGAATTCTGGCCCATTCTAAGCAAAAGATAATGGTTACTGTTGTGGTACCAGCATCAACATAAGGTAATTTAAACACATCTTGCATGTCAAAAATATTATGTTCTTAGAAGGACAGAAGAATAATTTTGTATAAGTCACTAAGATGTAAGGATTGCAAATCTACAATAAATGTGAATTGTATAGAGACTTGAGTTTGATTTTATCCAACATAACCAAAAGACAGTGAAAGAATATTCAAATTTATAAGATAAGAAATGAAAGATGGTGCATAACAACAGACTCCAAGGAAATTCAGAGACTCATAAGGACAAGCTTTAAAATTCTGTACTCTACCAAATTTGAAAATCTAAAAGAAATGGATAATTTTCTTGATAGGTGCTACATTGAAAAGTTAAATGGAGGTCAGCTAAATAATTTAAATTAACCTATATCCCCTAGTGAAATAGAAGCATTCATTAAAAGTCTAGTAGCCAAAAACAAACAAAAAAGCCATGAGCCAGACCGTTTTAGCCTGGAATTCTACCAAAATTTCAAAGAAGAGATTTTTCTTTTTAAAAAATTTATTAAAACATTTTAATACAATGAAAGAGATAATAGTTGAGAAAAAATGTGTGGGTTGTTCAAGACATGAAATGGATTCTGAGTAGTATAAAGGTTCTGCAAAAATGGGTCATGGTGTTTATATGTGCAACAAAATGCAAACTCTGGCCAGAGACATAACATACTAGATCAAAAGGAGCCTAGCAGCATCTAAATACATCATACCATTTGCATGGAATAACAGAATATTTTATTAATATCTCTTCCTTGTGCTAAATGTGTTGCTTTTAATTGCCTTGAGGAATTTCCTAAAAATGTATTGAATCTTCATCCATACGTGCTCTATTACATGTTTATTTGGTAACAAATTACTATGATAAAAAGTCCTCTTTTCTTCCAGCTTTTATGAATCATTATTTAACATCTATTTGAATAAAAATCTTCTTTTATTATAATTTCTTTGCTTCAGTGTATATAAATAGGCTTCTGTTTTCTCTTTTGCATTTGTCTGATGAAATTTCCTTAATTTTCCCCATTTACTCCTTTTAAATTCTGACATAAAATATTATTATTTCAAAATAGTTTTATTGTGAATTATTTTATGACAATAAGACACACAGTGCATCCATTATGAAGGTATCTTCAGCCATATGTTTCAGTCTTAATAAACAAGAAAATAAATTCTGATAATTTTTTTCAAAATAAATGCTGAGATCAGAGAGAAAAAGGACTATGCCACAACCATTGCTTACCTCACCAACTCCTCAGGCTGAAAGGGGGCTGAGCTCCTGACTCCACCATGCCTTATCACTTTCTCTCTCTGCCCAGCCATATCACTTCCTGTTTTCTTTTCCTAAGTGCTAAGATTAAAGGCGTGTGCCACCTTTGGCACTACTTGGCCTCTATGGTTAACTAGTGAATAGCTCTGTCCTCTGATCATCAGACAAGCTTTGTCAGAGCACAAACAAAATATCACCACATTTCCACCTTTTCGTCTAAAATTTAAAAAAGGTGTTATAACTCATACAAGAAAAACTATATATAGGTACAATAACTATATGCAGTATACATAGGAAATAAATACATCAGCAATGTCTAGTCCATAAACATTTGACAAATTCAGAGAAAATATTCCATTATCTATCCTATTTGTTGAGTTCAAACGGTTGTACCTAATTCAACTTCTGTTCTAACTTGCATTACCAAGTTTTTATGTATTTCAACCTTATATATTTTACATTTCTTTAGTGAATTTCTTTTCTGAATATGATAACAATGAAAATCATAATTATAACCATAAATAGGATGAAAGAGTAGATTATTGAATCTACTCAAATAAGAGGAAGATAAAGAAATGATAGGATAAAAGGGTAGATTATTGAATCTAGTCTAAAAAGAAAAAGGAGGATATAGGTATAAGAATAAAAGGTAGGTTGTAGAATCTACTTTTAAAAAGCAACTACTTGTTTTAAATATTTTACATTGACATAGATCTGTGTACATTGATACCAATTTGAAATTATTTTTGTTAGAAGATACTCTACATACATTTCTACTCTTGTTCAAGGTATTGTACTGATAAATTTGTAAATATAATTGTCTATTATGTACTAAGTTGATTATGCTAAGCCAACATCCCTGGAAATGATTGGCTATATTATATCTTCCTATTTATTTTGAACCAGAGCTTTAGAATTGCTAAATCATCATCAGTCGATTCCATTTACCCATAGTCTTGTGTATAAAGTTGTACACTGTCATGGAACAATCCGTTTTCCTTTTCAGTGAGAGAAATCACAATTACACTCAATGAGGAAAGATGGAATGAAGCAAAAATCCATCTCACTTGACTATTAGATAGATATTTCTGCCAAAATAAACCTTGATCCTTTATTCCTATGTAGATTCCTAGGAGTGGAATCTAAAGAATCATTAGGTCTAATCTGTGTCGGTACAATAATGAATATCACCCATTTTTTTGAGCTATCATCTCCATTAGCTAACATACCTCCTCAAAAGACTGGAATAGCCTCTGAGGGAAAATAATAATGTTTGTTGACAAGGTAAATGGCATTATTGGCAATGCTGTTTAAATTAATAAAATGCATGAAAATGTTTCTAAATGAAATGGTACACTGAGAGCCCAAAATGCTTAAAGCATAATAGCTACTCTTAGAAAGTTGGAATGTCAGTTGAAGAATATTTTAGAAACTAATGACACAGGTAGTAATAACAACTAGATATTTATTGAGATAATGAGATAATTTGCTCTAGTATAAAGAGGTATAGAACTCATCTAGATAATGATCCATAGAAAATATCCACCAAGAAGAAAAGATGTCAAATCATAAGTGTGATGTTTTTCCGAATCAAGCAGAACGTATGTAGTAGACATGGAAGAAAACTTTGTTCTAGGAGAGAAATCTAACTATAGGTTAGACTTTGTTTATATGCCTATTGTACAATTATATATATATATTTTACCTGGCTCACTTTCATAGTTGTTTTCTTGATTATTGATATTGATTATATTGTTTGATATTTGAGGGTGTATGAATTTGTTATAAAAGTAAAATTATTGTACCTATTACACTAGTAATAAAACTGGGATTTAGAAAAATTAATTACATGCTAAGAATGCATTGAAGGTGAAATTTAGTAGCAAGATTTAAACCTTGGACGTGTAAATTGGTGCCAAACTATTCTAAGTTTTATATTGCATAAATATTGCTACTAAATATAGAAACCTATTTTTATAATAGACACAAATGATCTGGGTGTACAGACTAAGTTTTTTTAATACATTACATAGATACAGATAAGTAGGAGATATAGATAAGGCATATTATGTCATTACATTCTATCTTGGTTCGAGTTTCTATTGCTGCAATAAAATATCATGAGAAAAAGGGAACTTGGGAAGGAAAGAGTTTATTTTGCTTATACTTCCATAGCAATGTTTATCATTGAAGGAAGTCAGGACAGGCTCTCAAACATGGTGGGAAACAGGAGGCAGAGTCTGATACAGAGGTCACACTGGTGTGTTGCTTACTGACTTGTTCACCATGGCCTGCTCAGCCTGTTTTTTTTTTTTTTTTTTTTTTTTTTTTTTTTTTTTTTTAATAGAACGAAGGGACCACTAGCCCAAGGATGGCACCACCCACAATGGCTGGGCCCATCCAATTTAATAGAATTAAGAAAATATCGTAAGGCTTGCATACAGCCCTATATTATTGAGGCATTTTCTTAATTGGAGCTCCCTCCTCTCAGATGACTCTGGCATGTGACAAATTGACATAAAACTATCCAGTCCACTTCCTTTGCAACAGATAATGTCTTACTGAAGTACATTGGCTACATAGAAGCATATTCAAATATCAGGTCTTATATTATTTAACATTAGTATTAACATCAACCTCTCAAACTCTGGAATCTTAAAATAAATGAAACATTTAAATGTAGGATCCATGTTTTCTCATTGTGATCATGAGGGTCTTCTCTGTACTTGATTTTAGTAGATGGTTCATTTTAAACTACAGCTTCATCTGTCAGAATACCAGCCTCAATTTTAAAAAAGATACATCTACAAGAAGAAGGAGAAATACTATTTTAAAAACTTCCAGCTTATTTACAAAATAATCTATAATTTATTTGAAAATTTTAGAGCAAATAACAGTGCCATAATTATATTAAATAAAAATAATTTACTTATCATTATATAAAATATATTTGGACTATAAAGGTCATACTTTTAATACCTGAGAGACAAAATTAAGCATTACAGATGTTAATACCAATAAATTATTGAGCCATTTATTTGTATACATTTTCATTAAAATATAATTGCATTACTTCCCCCATACCATTTCAGGATCTAGTCCCTCCCAAACCTGCTCCTTCCAACTTCTATGTACTCCCTCACTCTCAATTGATAGTCCCTTCTTCTCTAGTTATTTTTACTTTTGTATATATAGACACAAATATATAAATGTAACCTGTTGAGTCTGCTTTTGTTGTTTGTGTACACAATTTCAGGACTTACTATTTATAATAGACAACCTATTAGGGATCTTATGCCTGAGAGAAATGAAACTCACTTATTTGGCAGTCATCAGGTTCCTATACTGCCATAGTCAGGAATTTTACTACTAAGACTTTTCCCTTTCTGAGTTCCCATGTCTGTTGATGTCATCATTGCGAGGATCTTATTTCTACAAACATTTCTATGGTAGACTCTAGCACAGAGGACTTCCTGATATTCTGTCTCTGACAATCTTCCTGCAACCTCTTCTGCACTGTATCCTGAACCATAGATTCAGTAGATGAGATGTATATGTACCTGTTTTGGCTAGACTCCCTCAAGATATGTTAATTTCTGTATTGTGTCCATTGATGTGTTTTTTATGATGGTCTCCATTTGCTGTAAAGAGAAGCTTCTTTCATGTGGTTTGACAGATACACTTCTCTGTGGGCATAGGACAAAATGTAGTTAGGAATTATGCTAGGATATCAAAGTGGCGGCAGTAGATTCTCTCTAAGATTCATGACCAAACTAGTCTCAGGAAGTTGGCTAGCTTTCTAGTACCAGACATGATTTTCTTCCCAATTAAAGAGCTGTTGGTTTTGACTGACATGTGAGAGCTACATACTGCACATTTACAAATACCTTATTATTCTGGTCATTGCTGTGGTTTGTTTAGATTGTAAGTTTATAGCTTGGTGGGACCATAACTTGTTCCTCTCCCTTCCCAACTTAAATAGTATTTTTTAGTACCATGCTTCACCCACAGGAAGAGAACTTTCAGGTTAGATATACCTCAAATAATCTGAGTGTTGTGTTCTAAGTGTGTGGTTTCTTTTTTTTCCCCTGGAGCTGAGGACTGAACCTAGGGCCTAGTGCTTGCTAGGCAAGCGCTCTACCACTGAGCTAAATCCCCAACCCTGTGTGTGGTGTCTTTAGCAATCGATACTTACCTTCAGTATCTGAGAGGCACCCAAGGACAATAGTCATATATTAATTTCAGAGTCACTTGGACGACTCTAGCTAATCCTACAAGAGGAAATTTCTGGTACTTGGCATTGGAGGTCTTGTTATCTTATGGTTTTTGTGGAGAGTAATGTCAGCTCTATTAACATAACTTCACTTCAGATAGATATGTGAATATATATGCATATATGGGTATATGGCTATACATATGTATTTTATATGATTTAGGTAAATGCAAAATAATAATTCTTTGATGCTATCTCAAGCATCCTTGGTATTATTTGTGCTAACCCCACTCCCCCCTCTAATTTTTTCTATCTGTTAAGCTTTACAGAATTCTATCAAGATAAAGATAATTTATTAAATAATTCAATTTATTAAAATTTTAATAATGATATTTGCTTGAATTTTTATTCAATTTGCAGTTAAATAAGAAATGGCATAAAACTAAGAACAAACCATACTTAAAAATCAGAAGTTGAGCCGATTTGGAACATTCAATATTAATGGGGCACTGACATCAGTAAATTTGATCTAAAGGTCAGTTATATCTGGCCATCAAATAGAAAAGTAATTCAAATTTATATCTACAGTTCTCATATGAATTATAAATGGCATGCTTTATCCAGTAATTTTTGTACTGATGTATATTGAATTTATTGATAATTATGTTTACAGCTGTCTTTTTTAGTAGTCTTTCTCATTATTTTAAGAAATTTTTCTATTTCATTGGCAATATTTTCTTAATATTGAATTGGTAATAGTTAATACTATTATTAAAAATAATTACCATCACTCATCACTTTTTTTGTCATTCACTTTCTTGAAAATTAATTTTAAAATCCTGCTTATGTTGTTCTTTATATTTATAGATAGATTGAAGTTTTATCAATGAGTAAGAGGAAAGACTTTGTTCACTTCATTATACACAGGAGAACTGAAAAGCTACATAATTTTTCTTTATATAATACAATCTTATATTTCTATTTTGCCACAGCAACAAAACTAAGTAAATTTTATCTATTTATCATAAGTATTAAAATAAGTATATGCCAATAAACAATGATTCTAATATTCTTATATTATAATTTAAAAAATCTCAAAAGATCTCAAGGAGACGTGAAAAGCTAGATCTGCCCCTCTATACTTGACAGAAAGTTTTAATTGCAATTTTTTCCCTGTTGTGGTTACTTGTCTCACTACTCACTTGAACAGAAAATTTATTCTAGGGCACTGAACACAGAAACTGCACAGCTTAACTCCTCTGGGGTATAAAATGAGGTAAGAACCTCATTAGCCTAATGTTAACAGAACTCTGGTGATTGTGATAAGCCTTTTTGACAGAAGTGAATGTAAAAGTTCCTTCCAATTTTGTTTTCCATATTCATAGCATTCACCATGCTTCTCATATATTGTTTTTTCCCCTCAGTTACCTCTTTTACTGAATATGGGCATAACTCATTAAATACTGTGCTGCATTTGATTATTGCTTATTATTATTCAATATCCATCAATTTGTGTGATATGCTATTACCTTTCAGAA
>NC_051083.1:111537346-111565346 GCF_004664715.2 Peromyscus leucopus
TCATTGTGATCATGAGGGTCTTCTCTGTACTTGATTTTAGTAGATGGTTCATTTTAAACTACAGCTCATCTGTCAGAATACCAGCCTCAATTTTAAAAAAGATACATTACAAGAAGAAGGAGAAATACTATTTTAAAAACTTCCAGCTTATTTACAAAATAATCTATAATTTATTTGAAAATTTTAGAGCAAATAACAGTGCCATAATTATATTAAATAAAATAATTTACTTATCATTATATAAATATATTTGGACTATAAAGGTCATACTTTTAATACCTGAGAGACAAAATTAAGCATTACAGATGTTAATACCAATAAATTATTGAGCCATTTATTTGTATAACATTTTCATTAAAATATAATTGCATTACTTCCCCCATAACCATTTCAGGATCTAGTCCTCCCAAACCTGCTCTTCCAACTTCTATGTACTCCCTCACTCTCAATTGATAGTCCCTTCTTCTCTAGTTATTTTTACTTTTGTATATATAGACACAATATATAAATGTAACCTGTTGAGTCTGCTTTTGTTGTTTGTGTACACAATTTCAGGACTTACTATTTATAATAGACAACCTATTAGGGATTTATGCTGAGAGAAATGAAACTCACTTATTTGGCAGTCATCAGGTTCCTATACTGCCATAGTCAGGAATTTTACTACTAAGACTTTTCCTTTCTGAGTTCCATGTCTGTTGATGTCATCATTGCGAGGATCTTATTTCTACAAACATTTCTATGGTAGACTCTAGCACAGAGGACTTCCTGATATTCTGTCTCTGACAATCTTCCTGAACTCTTCTGCACTGTATCTGAACCATAGATTCAGTAGATAGATGTATATGTACCTGTTTTGGCTAGACTCCTCAAGATATGTTAATTTCTGTATTGTGTCCATTGATGTGTTTTTTATGATGGTCTCCATTTGCTGTAAAGAGAAGCTTCTTTCATGTGGTTGACAGATACACTTCTCTGTGGCATAGGACAAAATGTAGTTAGGAATTATGCTAGGATATCAAAGTGGCGCAGTAGATTCTCTCTAAGATTCATGACCAAACTAGTCTCAGGAAGTTGGCTAGCTTTCTAGTACCGAGACATGATTTTCTTCCCAATTAAAGAGCTGTTGGTTTTGACTGACATGTGAGAGCTACATACTGCACATTTACAAATACCTTATTATTCTGGTCATTGCTGTGGTTTGTTTAGATTGTAAGTTTATAGCTTGGTGGGACCATAACTTGTTCCTCTCCTTCCCAACTTAAATAGTATTTTTTAGTACCATGCTTCACCCACAGGAAGAGAACTTTCAGGTTAGATATACCTCAAATAATCTGAGTGTTGTGTTCTAAGTGTGTGGTTTCTTTTTTTTTCCCCTGGAGCTGAGGACTGAACCTAGGGCCTAGTGCTTGCTAGGCAAGCGCTCTACCACTGAGCTAAATCCCCAACCCTGTGTGTGTGTCTTTAGCAATCGATACTTACCTTCAGTATCTGAGAGGCACCCAAGGACAATAGTCATATATTAATTTCAGAGTCACTTGGACGACTCTAGCTAATCCTACAAGAGGAAATTTCTGGTACTTGGCATTGGAGGTCTTGTTATCTTATGGTTTTTGTGGAGAGTAATGTCAGCTCTATTAACATAACTTCACTTCAGATAGATATGTGAATATATATGCATATATGGGTATATGGCTATACATATGTATTTTATATGATTTAGGTAAATGCAAAATAATAATTCTTTGATGCTATCTCAAGCATCCTTGGTATTATTTGTGCTAACCCACTCCCCCCTCTAATTTTTTCTATCTGTTAAGCTTTACAGAATTCTATCAAGATAAAGATAATTTATTAAATAATTCAATTTATTAAAATTTTAATAATGATATTTGCTTGAATTTTTATTCAATTTGCAGTTAAATAAGAAATGGCATAAAACTAAGAACAAACATACTTAAAAATCAGAAGTTGAGCCGATTTGGAACATTCAATATTAATGGGCACTGACATCAGTAAATTTGATCTAAAGGTCAGTTATATCTGGCCATCAAATAGAAAAGTAATTCAAATTTATATCTACAGTTCTCATATGAATTATAAATGGCATGCTTTATCCAGTAATTTTTGTACTGATGTATATTGAATTTATTGATAATTATGTTTACAGCTGTCTTTTTTAGTAGTCTTTCTCATTATTTTAAGAAATTTTTCTATTTCATTGGCAATATTTTCTTAATATTGAATTGGTAATAGTTAATACTATTATTAAAAATAATTACCATCACTCATCACTTTTTTTGTCATTCACTTTCTTGAAAATTATTTTAAAATCCTGCTTATGTTGTTCTTTATATTTATAGATAGATTGAAGTTTTATCAATGAGTAAGAGGAAAGACTTTGTTCACTTCATTATACACAGGAGAACTGAAAAGCTACATAATTTTTCTTTATATAATACAATCTTATATTTCTATTTTGCCACAGCAACAAAACTAAGTAAATTTTATCTATTTATCATAAGTATTAAAATAAGTATATGCCAATAAACAATGATTCTAATATTCTTATATTATAATTTAAAAAATCTCAAAAGATCTCAAGGAGACGTGAAAAGCTAGATCTGCCCCTCTATACTTGACAGAAAGTTTTAATTGCAATTTTTTCCCTGTTGTGGTTACTTGTCTCACTACTCACTTGAACAGAAAATTTATTCTAGGGCACTGAACACAGAAACTGCACAGCTTAACTCCTCTGGGGTATAAAATGAGGTAAGAACCTCATTAGCCTAATGTTAACAGAACTCTGGTGATTGTGATAAGCCTTTTTGACAGAAGTGAATGTAAAAGTTCCTTCCAATTTTGTTTTCCATATTCATAGCATTCACCATGTTCTCATATATTGTTTTTTCCCCTCAGTTACCTCTTTTACTGAATATGGGCATAACTCATTAAATACTGTGCTGCATTTGATTATTGCTTATTATTATTCATATCCATCAATTTGTGTGATATGCTATTACCTTTCAGAATTTTATATTTTTTTCTATAATCTAGGTCCAACTTATAGAGCCCAAATCTCATTGGCATACATCTCTAATCCTGTTGACCTACAGATGGTCTGCAGTTTATGTCTCAGAGGCAAAATCTCAGAGAGATGTTTCTAAATGTCTATGGAAAACTTCAGGCATAAAATAATGCCTAGGAGGAATGTCTTTGGGGTAAAATAAGACCACAAAGACAGGAATGTGTGAAAGGAAAATATCATTATAAAGGGTGAAAGAGAAGGTGTGCTACAGCTTTTGGTGCAGTACTATCTTTAGTAGCTGGCTGAACAATATATACACAGAAGTGAAAAAACCTGTTTTCTCATTCCTGAAGTGAACCCAGATTCCCGTGTCTCTGTCTAACATTCCTTTCTTTTCCAGATTCCTGTTTTGCCCATGGCTGTGCCACCCACTACTCAATCTCATTTCTTGGTAGTTAGAAACATGACGATCAAGAATTCAAGGACATCTTTGGATATATCAATTTCAGAGATATCCTGAGGTTTTGTGGCATAATACTTCAACAATTTTACCTTCAGACTCCTTACTCTCTAAAATATTATACATTGTGATGAGTTTATTTTTCATCAGTTGAGACCACAATATTCTCTTGACTTCTGAATGTCCCTGTTCTCTCCTGGTAATAAATGTTCTCTCCTTACTCTGGATAATAATAGGGAGTTTTAATCTCTTTTTACCATAAACTATAGAACATAGCCACATTTTTAATATACTCATTTTTCCGACATCATACTTATAATAGTGTATACAGCAGAAATGCATTAACATTATTGAGTAAAATAATCTACAGATAAATATGTACATGTACTTATGCATGAATATGGCCATGTTATCTTTCATTTAAAGAATTTATCTATGAACTTACATTGTCAAAAGAAAATATCAGGTGGTCTGGAATGTATATAAAAATCCCAAATTAAGTCTTTATATAGGCAAAATCATTTAACGTGTATATTTATTGAAAATTGTCCAGGATTTTTTTTAATTCTTGCTTTACTGTTTCTCAAACATCAAACAAGAAAAGTTTACCTTCCATAGATGAGCTGTTTGTTTTGGTTTATGTATATAAAAGGTTTTCCAGTAAAGTGAAATTCTATGTAATAGACCTCATGTTTTTGTTTTGCTTTCATTATCTCCTCATTGAAAATTTCAACCATTTATGTCTGCTATGTGCTTTGATCATAGGAGAAAATCTTGATTTATTGATTCCCAAGTAATTATATTTTCTGTTTAATAATATTTCAAGTGCTATATTTAGATTTATGATTATATGCTAAATACAAAATACAATATGAGTTATTTAAATTATACTCAAGAAAGAAATATCCTTTAGGTAAAGTTTCTATAGTCTTCTAAAGTTAATGCACAATTCAAAATGAATAGCTCCACCTAACAGAGAATTATGCGTTTGGAGAAGCACATATGATTAAATACTGTCCTTGAATCTAAAGGTCCTTATTTTAGGTCAAAAAATATTTGAAGATAAGAATAAGCTGTTTAAAATGGTATGTAGGTTAAAAAAAAAGCAAACATCTGACTCCTCTCATCTTAGAGGAGAAAGATGGCTCAGTGGTTAAGAGCATTGATTGATGCTCCAGAGGACCCAGGTTCAATTCCCAGGCTGTCCAGTGACTGATCACACCAGAATAGAATAAAATATACCATATTTTCTTAATTCATTCTTTGAATAAGGGGCATCAAGGTTGTGTCCTAATTCTGGCTATCATGACTAATGCTGCTATGAACATAGTTGAGCAAGTGTCCTTGTGGTATGATTGAGCATTCCTTGGGTATATGGATCTTGAGGTAGATCGATTCCCAATTTTCTGAGAAACTGCCATTTTGATTTCTAAAGGGGCTGTACAAGTTTGCACTCCCATCAACAGTGGAAGAGTGTTCCCCTTGCTCCACATCCTCTCTAACATAAGCTGTCATCAGTGTTTTTGATCATAGCCATTTTGACAGGTGTAAGGCATTTTGATTTGCATTTTCCTGATGGCTATCGGTGTTGAACGCTTCTTTAAGTGTCTTTGGCCATTTGATATTCTTCTGTTGAGAATTCTCTCTATAGCACTGTAGCCCCTTTTTAATTGGATTGTTTGGTATGTTGAGGCAACAGCTGCTGGCTGCTTCTCATCAAATTGGTAGAAGTGGCAACACTGCTACCAGGGAAAAAGGGTTTACCATTGCTTGTTCAGAGAACAATTGCCAAGATCATCATGTTATAAGAAAGCATTCACAAAGGTCAGTTTAGAGAAGTTTGGCGAGCTAAGTGGCAGGGAGAAGTTGCTATGATAGTCTCTTCTAGGAACAAATGTTCGTGGTTCATAGACGCAGAGTTTTATCAGACTGTGATGTTATGCTATGGAAACATCCTAGGATTTATAGCAGCAGACAACAAAGACAATGGCACATGGACTCAGCTGTGGCTGGTGTCAGATTACCATGAGCATGGATCCCTTTTTGATTACTTGAATAAATACACTGTTACAGTGGAAGGGTTGATCGAACTCACTGTGTCCATGGCAAGCAGTCTTGTCCATCTCTACATAGAGATTGTTGCTACCCAAGGAAAGATTTGAAATCGAAGAATATCTTGTGAAGAGGAATTGAACCTGTATTATTACAAACTTGGGACAGGCTGTGAGACAAGATTCTGCCACAGATACTATTGAACATACATAACAGCAACTTTGAAGTCTCCAAAGGATGATGGAACCCCACAACAACATTCCATCAGGACAATGATAATATCACTAAACTGACAAACACCATCCAAAGATCTGGACTACAGATTTCTCAGGACAGTTTTGAGATTGCTAGCTGAGGTGATCCAGCCTCACCAATTACTTGAGCAAGGACTTAGGTAAGTCCTGCATTTTCCCATTATACAGAGATTGAACAACAAATGATATAGCTAACTCTCCCAGGACTTGACAGTTAACCCAAAATTTATCTTTTCAGGATCCCCTAAATATACCTTTGCCCCTAAAAAACATGATGCCCATATTCCCAAGAGGTGGGGTGGGTTGTTTTTGGCCTTCCAATGGGCTATAGATAATTGTCATTGTTTAGGATGGTTTGTTACAATTTGTTAATTTATAATGGTCAGGAAAAAAGGCTAAACAAGAAGATTAGATTCGGGGTTCTTGTTTTAAAAAAATAAAAATAAAAAAGAGGGTATAGATAAGAGGTATATTACTGAATCTACCCTTTAAATATATAGAAATAATAGAATTAAAGGGTAGATTATTGACACAATTCAGAAAAGCAAAAGGAGAGGATAGAGATATGAGATAAAAAGGTAGATTATTGAATCTACTTTTAAAAAGCAAATACTAGTTTTAAATATCTTACATTGATTGATTTTTGTATATTGTATACATATTAAGTATATTAATATAAATTTGAGATTGATTTTGTTAGAAAATACTGTCCATATATTTCTAATCTTATTCAAGGTTTTGTACCTAAACAGTTCATTTAACAATGTAATACCAATTGCTAGCCCTTGAAAGCTATTATTGCTAACTAATCAGGACAGAAGACATGCAAGTTAATATTTAGTCATTACAATCAAACTTGTAGTCATATTCAGTATGTTTTAAAAGTTAAACAGAAATATATATTAGATATACAGATCATCTTTAAACACTTCAACGATCTCTAAAATATGGCATGTAAGATGTTTTAATAACATGGATTTTTTTCTCTTTTTTTTATTACGAGACATGTCTGCTCCTGGCAGCACCAATCTACTTAAGAGAAGATGATGGACATTGAAGAAACTCCATATGGAGTTTACTTTCATCATGGAAAAGTTAGCCACTGGCCAAGAAAATGCCCTTGCCTCTACTGCTGACAGTATGCTGTCCAAAATGGACAAGCAGGACACAAAATAAAGGACTGCCAAACCTTGCCAAGACAAGGTAGGAAGGCTTTTTGAAAATCCTGTTTACAGATGAGTCTGTCAGATATGCTAAGCCTTTAGGCTGAAGATGGATGCCCCAACATTGCAGAGGAACCTTGGGTGATTGTCCAGGTAGCCAGCTGTTTCTGTCATTTCTCACATTTTTTGGGAAATCACTTGATTGTACTTCTTGCTTAATCAGTTAATATTATTTCCTTCTCAGGTCTCTGAGGGAGTTGAAGACTTGATAATCATAGTTATAGTTTTCACTGTTAACAAATTCAGAAAAGAAATTCACTAAAGAGGTGTAGACTGTGTAAGTTTGAAAGATATCAAAAGATAATTTGGGGTTGGTACTACAAATTAGGATAGAAGGTAAATTAGATAAAATCTTTTGGATTCACAAAGATAGGATAGATAATGGAGTATTTTCTCTGAATTTATCAAATGCAAATGGACCAGACATTGTTGATATTTTATTGCCTGTATATATTGTATATACTTATTATATATAGTTTTGAATATATTAGTTATAGCCTTTTATTATTTTAGACAAAAAAGGGAAGAATGTGGTGATATATTGTGTACCACAATATATCTTACTTGGAGATCAGAGGACAGAGCCAACCACTAAATTAGACATAGAGGTCAGGCAGTGGTGGCACACACCTTTAATCCTATCACTGGGGAGGCAGAGATCTGTCTGGATCTCTGTGAGTTCAATGCCACACTGAGCTGCATGAGAAAAACAGAACCAGGCAGTAGTGACACACACGTTTAATCCTAGGAAGTAATATGGCAGGATACAGAAAGGTATATAAGGTGTGAGGAAACAGGAACTCTCTTGAGGCTGAGGATTTCATAGAGGTAAGCCAGTGGCTGGCTTCTGCTTCTCTAATCTTTCAGCTTTCACCCCAATATCTGGCTCTGGGGTTTCTATAAATAAGACCATTTAGCAGTTGATTTTACACCCCAGTAATCAGATCAATGAATACCCTAACTGTCATCATAAACTTTCATCCAGTAACTGATGGAAGCAGATACAGAGATCCACAGCCAAACACCAAGCCAAGCTCCAGGAGTCCAGTCGAAGATAGGGAAGAGGGGTTATATGAGCAATTGGCATCAAGATCATGATGGGGAAACCTACAGAGACAACCAGACCAAACTAGTGGGAAATCATGAAATTTAGACCAACACCCATGGAGCTTCCCCGGAATTAGACTAAGCTCTCTGCATAAGCAAGACAGTTGTGTAGCTTCATCTGCTTAAGGGGTCCCCTAGCAGTAGGATCAGGATCCATCCTGGTGCATGAGCTGGCTTTTTGGAGCCCACTGCCTCTAGTGGAACATCTTACACAGCCTTGATGCCGGGGGAGGGGCCTGGACCTGCCTCAACTTGGTGTATCAGTCTCTTTTGCTCAAGCTTCTCTCAGTGTGACACTCACTCCACTTTCTGTTGCCTTCTGATCAGGATGTAGCCAGCCAGTATTATGTCTGCTTACACACCACCGTGGTCCCTGCCATGATGATAATGGACTGAACCTCTGAAACTGTAAGCTGCCACCACAATTAAATGTTTTTCCTTTGTAAGAGTTGCCATGGTCATGCTGTCTCTTCACAGCAATAGAAACCTTAAGATAAAATGCATATGCTTTAAGGACTCTGATAGTAACAGAAGGAATAGAAATAACAAATGAGCTGTTTTCATTGCAGATTCAGTAGTCTTCCACTTATTTAATTTTATCTTACTATATTCTCAGTTCTCCAAACTGGCTGCTTAAATAACTGTTCTTCATAGCACAAAGCATGTTTAAATGGAGTGAAAAAAAGACACATTTTTTAAAGGTGACCTAATTGTACTACAAGTTGAAGTAGCACTTTCACTTTCATTATACTTTTCTGCACTTTTTGAAAGAACTTATAAAGTAGTCCATGTAAGTATGCTCTGATGAGTCCTTATGTAGGAATTAATTAATTAACGACTCCTTGGTGATCTTGCCAAAAATATCTTAGTAGTTGCAAATAAATGAAAGTGTCTTATTCAGTAGTGTATATACATGCAAAAAAATCTGGGAATTAACTGAAATTGTAAAATTAACAAGGTCACTTTCACAACATTTCCCTCTAAATTTAAAAGTGAATTTGAGTACTTGTCTCACTGTATTTATACCAAATCTAATACA
This sequence comes from Peromyscus leucopus, assembly GCF_004664715.2. Lineage (NCBI taxonomy): Eukaryota > Metazoa > Chordata > Mammalia > Rodentia > Cricetidae > Peromyscus > Peromyscus leucopus. The sequence goes on from NC_051083.1 coordinate 111,546,510, forward strand.
AATGGATACATCGACACTTTTCCTCCTAATAGCCTAATGTAGAAAAAAGCCAAACATGATTTTCTTATAAGAATGAATTTTTAATCATGTAATTTCTATTCTTCCAGTGGTCTTAGTATTTTCATAGTCTAACATAAATAAATTATTTTTCTTTTTGAAAAGTTTCTATGTGTCAAAAACAATTTAAAAGTCAACAATTCCAGTTCCCAATAAGATTTTGTTTTAAAAACCTATATTCACTTATAAATATGCAATATTGTGAACTAAATAATTTAAAGTCCATTAACTTTAAATACTACATTAATTCTACAAATATTTAGTGAGTTTTTCTAAATGCCAGAAACTATTTTAAAAATTAAGTATATATCAGTATGCATAATGATTCTCATGTTCATATGAATTCTCAAAGTTTATAGAACACAAAGTTCAGGAAACTCTGATAAGAACATATTTGAGAAGAAATGCCTAGGATGTGGTACAATAAACATTTCAGTTATCAGAGGACTGTTGCAAAGCAAAGGGCTATTAATGTAAAAGGCCTAAGGGAAGAAAATGCCTGATGTGTTCAAATAATAGAAAAAGACCAGTGTAACTATTATTAAGTAAGCAAAAGTTCAAGTACTAAAATGTATACTCAAGGAGATAAAAAATATATAAGAATACTGGTGGTATATAGCTGTATGACCCTTGGGGTATTATTTTGAGGCTTGGAAAGTCATTCAGGTTTTGAGTTGAATAGTTCAATGATGTGACATAGTTTTTCAAGGAATATCTTTGACAATTGGGTAAGAGACATACTGCAAGTGTAGTTTGAATGGACAGTAGAGATGAAAATGATTTATGAGAGGATAAGAGAAGTACTTCTTGAATGATAGAATGAATCTTTGAAACCCACTTCTCTATAATAAGAATGGGAACACCAGCTTCAAAATCAGCTTTTACAGAACTCTGGATGCTAAGTGACCATTTGCAACAATACAGGGAACCTTCATTCAAGAAAAATGAAGTGCTCTTAGTAAGATTACCAAAGCATGTGCATTTTCCCCTTTCCTTCCCCATTGTCTTCTCTCCTCAGATCCTACTTAAAATAACTCCCAAATTACAATAAACTCTATCAGTCTAGAGCCACTGGAGAAGACTAACAGGCCATTAAGCCAAGAGTATTTTCATTATTTGACCAGTGTGCTGGCTCTGTAGACACACTCAATCTCATTCAGAACCACTCAATACTAGAAGCGTTTCCATGAGGTTCTTTCAGAAAAACAATTAGTGACTGCTGTTTAGAATCTCAATTCTCTGAGACCATAATACATGTTGAATTATACAAGACAATTACTAAAATCTTAATGGAAAATCTGTGGAAGGAGATATCACCATATTTTTTGAAGAGATCTGATATATATCTAGAACTCTACAAATAAGTGTGTATGTATGTGTCAATGTACAAAACTAGACTAAAACTTAGCAGACCCTAGTATATTAAAAAATCTGATGATGAACATCTGGAAACAGAACATAGAATGTTAAGTCACAGTTCTCTACTGCTAAAAATGAGTTTACACACATATTCACACACACACACACACACACACACACACACACTTGCCATTTCAGTCCTAGTCATTCTACAGTTTAAAGCAATAGATTCACAATAAGTCAGATTCAGATTAAATAAACCTCTAAATGGTTTACGGTATGTGTAAAAATGTACATAGGCTTGGAAGAGAGAGGAAAAGGAATATAGACAATTATATAAAGAAATAGTTTTAAAAAATCCACAAAGATACCTCCACAATAGACTACTGGCAATAGTCAAGAGAAAACCCGAACTGACCTACTCTGGTGATAGGATGGCCAAACACCCTAACTGTCATGATAGAACTCTCATCCAATGGCTGATGGAAGTGGATGAAGAGATCCACAGTCAGGCTCCAGGAGTTAAATTGGCGAGGGAGTGGAAGGATTGTATGAATGAGAAATGTTGAGACTGTTACTGGAAAAATCACAGGGACAAATAGCCAAACTAGTGGAAACACATTAATTATGAACCAAGAGCTGAGGAGCCCCCAAATGGATCAGGCCCTCTGGATAAGTGAGACAGCTGATTAACTTGAACTTTTTGGAAGGCCCCCAGGCAGTAGGACCAGGACCTGTCCTTAGTTCATGAGTGGCTGTTTGGAGCCTGGGGCCTATGCAGGGACACTTTGCTCAGCCTGGGTGAAGGGAGGAGGGGATTGGACCTGCCTGGAATGAATCTACCAGGCTGAGCTAAATCCCCAGGGGAGTCCTTGCCCTGGAGGAGATGGGTGCTGTGGGATGTGCAAGGCACGTGTCAACTTACAGACTAATAGAAATGGGTTAAATTAAGATATAAAAACTAGATAACAAAAAGCCTGCCACGGCCATACAGTTTGTAAGCAATATAAGTCTCTGTGTGTTTACTTGGTTGGGTCTGAGGGGCTGTGGGACTGGCAGGGGAGAGAGATTTGTCCTGACTGTGGGCCAGGCAGGAAAACTCTAGCTACAGATTGGAATGGGCTATGGGTTGGGGGAAAGGGGGTGGGAGGAGGGAGGACAGGGGAATCCGTGGCTGGTATGTAAAATTAAATTAAATTACAAAATAAAAAATAAATAAATAAACAAGAATTAAGATAAAAAATAGTCTTTAAAAGACAGTAAAATTAATACAAAAAATAAGCCATGTAAAGATGGAAATTACACAGAGTCTAGATTATATTTTCTTTGCAACACATTCATGAAATGATTGTAAACACACTGCACAGGGCTTTTATTGATCAAACTATAATTCTGCTTTGTCAGTGGCCATTAAAACATTAAGGATGGAACTGAAAATAATCATCCTGAGCTAGATAACCAAGACCCAGAAAGACAAACATGATATGTACTCACTTAAAAGTAGATATTAGCTCTTGAGGATAATCACACGACAATTCACAGGCCCAGAGAGCTAAAGTACCATGGTGCACTCTAGGGGAATGTATAGATCTCCCAGAAAAGGGGAAATAGAATACATTTTGCATGTGAACTGGTAGCAGGTGGGGATGAGAACAGAAGGAATCAGCTTGGGGAAGAATGGGCAGAGGGAAACAGTACCATGAGAAACAACTAGAATATGGGAGCATTTAGGAGGAAGTGTGGAAACCTAGTGCAGTACAAACTTCCTGGAACCTATGAAGGTGACCTGAGCAAAGACTCCAAGTAATCGAGGATAGGGACCCTGAACTGGCCATCTTCTGTACCAGGCAAGACGTTCAGTGGTGTGACTGGAACGCCAACCCAACTACAAAAACTTGGACCAATGAACTATCCTACATGCAAGGTGTGCTAGAGCAAAGGTGGTCTAACTTGAAGCCTAAATTACAAGAGGGAACCCATGTCCTCCCTGGATGGCTAGGAGCAGAATGACAAAGCTGGAGAGAACAGAAAGTGGAAGCTGGAATGCCCAGAGACCTAAAGTAGAACCAAATAGGATTGACTAAATGAGTCAGTCAGTAAGTAAGTAAACAAACAAACAAATAAATAAATAAATGAAATGATTCCTAATGATATTCTACTACACTCATCGACTGATGCCTAGCTGATCAGAGTGCCTCATCATCAGTGAGGCTTCAGCTGGCAACTGATGAGAACAGATGCAGAAACACACAGCCAAATATTAGTTGGAGTTCAGAGATCCCACCAAATAGAGGGAGGAAAGATTGTAGGAGCCAGAAGGTCTAGGAAACTAGAATATAGCCCACAGAATCAACTAAGCAGGGCTCATAGTAGCTCACAGAGACTCAAACAGAAATCTTGGAAGCTACATGGGTCTGTGCTAGGTCTGATGTATACATTCTGTGGCAGTATAGCTTGATGTTCTTGTGAAATTTGTGGGACTCCCAAGATTGGGAGTGGGGTTTGTTTCTGACAGTCTTGTCTTCTCTTGGGACCCTTTTCCTCTACTGGGTTGCCTTTTCCAGCCTTGACATGAGGGTTTGTGCCTAGTCTTATTGTAAGTTATGCCTTGTTTGGTAGATATCCCTGGGAGGCCTGCTCTTATATGAAGGGAAATGGAGGAAGAGTGGATCTGGGGAAAAAGGGAACTGGGGGAGGGAAGAACTGGGAGGAATGGATGCTAGAGAGGCTGTGGTTGGAATGTGTTGTATAAGAGAAGAATAAATAGGAAGGAAAAGGAAAAAATAGTTAAAGACCTAATTTTTTTTCCACAAAATTTATTGATTACATTAACATCGTTAAACAAATTGATTTTGAGACCACTTAGGACATTGTCAGAGTGTAGTTCATTTTAGCAAATAGCTCAAGCACTGAAGGTGAATCAAAGACCAATCAAACTGCAGAGTTGTGGAGTGCAGTCCTATTGGATATGTCTACTAAGCACTCCCATATCTAATAATGCTCAAGGAACAGAGTTGGCTAGGAAGAAGGAACAGAGGGAAGAAGAAAGGAAAGGTTATAAGAGCCAGAGGATCAGGGAATTTACTGTGAGATTGTGTTGTTTAGTAACATCAGAAGTTATTCCAATAAAGTCTTATCAGTATGACCACCCAAACATTTACAGACCAAGGATGAATCCCACAAAAATATCAAACTGGATGGGAAAAGGCCCATGATGCCTCAAGTTTATACAAAGATCTACAGGGAACTGCTTAAAGCTGGGAACATGAAAGGTGGTCATGTCATTCTTGCTGAGAGCCATTCCAATGGGAGTGAGAAGAAATATCAAAGTAGATTCAGTTTGCATTTATCTAAGGGCTAATGAAGTTGATAAACATTTTTTAAAATTTATTGGCTATATGTTTTACTTTGTTTCAGAACTTTTTGTTCAATTCATTGGCTCATTTCTCTATTGACAATTTTGTTTTTTTATAAATTTAATTTTGGCTCTTCCTTTTATATCCTTGGTATTACATACTGGTCTAAAGTATACATGGCAAAGATTTTCTCCCAGTTGTAGGCTATTTATTCTATTGAGAGTTTCTTTTACTGTTCTGAATTTTTTATATTTTATTTAATCAAGCCCTGTGTTCTTTCGTTTATATGTTGTGTTATTTGGATTCTAGTCAGAAATGTCATTCCTGTACCTATATTCTGAAGTGCTTTCCCTAAGTTTTCCTTCAACAGTTCTAGCATTGTCTATTTTAAATTAAGGTCTATGACTCATTTTGAGTTGATTTTTGTGATAGATGAGCAATATGGAACTAAATTCATTCTTCTGGTACTAAATATCCAATTTTCCATTATCATTTATTAAACAATTTTGTACAAGCATATGCCTATTATAGCTTTGTCAAAAATTAGTTTTCCATAGGTTTGTGGGATAATTTCTTTGTCCTTTGTTATAAGGACAGGCACTATTAGGAAGTGTGGTATTCATGGATTAGGTGTGGTCTTGTTGGAGGAAGTATGTCACTGGGAGTGGGCTTTGAGGTTTCTAATGCTCAAGCCAAGCCCAGTTTCACTCTCTTTTCCTGCTACTTGCCAATAGGTACTCAGCTACCTATGCAACACCATGTCTTCCTGCACACTGCCATGCTTCCTGCCATGATGATAACAGACTAAATCTCTGAACTATAAGTCAGCCCCAACTAAATGATTTCCTTTGTAAGAGTTTCTGTGGTCATGGTGTCTCTTCACAGCAATAGAAACCTTAACTAAGACAGAAGGTGGTACCAATACCACACTGTCTTTGTCAGTATGGTTCTGTAACGTAGTTTGGGGTCAGATAATATACCACCAGCTACATTCTGTATGCTTTGGACAGCTTTTGTTATCTATGATCTTTTGTGTTTACATATTTAATTTAGTATTATTTCCAATACTGTAAAGAATGTTTTTGAACTTTTAATAAATATTGCATTATCTTTAGCAGAATAGCTATCTACACAATTTTAATTCTGCTAATCCAGGGAAAGGGAAATTATCTGAATTCTGTAGTGTTTTTATTTCCTTTTTGAAGTGTCAAAGACTTCTTTTTAAAGGTCTTCTACTTCCTTGGTTATGTTTATTCCCAGATATTTTTTGAAGCTGCTGTGAATTGGATATTTTCCCAACATTTTTCTCAGTAAATGTGTTGTTGCACATAAGCATTTATTTGAGAGAAAAGACATGAAATTTGTCTTTTTGGATCTAAATAACCCAACTGATAATAAATTTTAAAAAATGAGTATGCTAAAAATCCTCAACTGTGTTGTAAAATGTGGATCATTTAAAAATTATTTCTACTATTTAAATACAATTCAAAAAAATATAATATAGAGGTCACCAGGTGTCACAGATTTACTGTTTATTCCTTCATTATAATTTATTCCTGCACATTATTAATTCGTTCATATACCATCTTGATATTCATCTTAACTAGAAATATTTATGCCTAAAACATCCATCTTCAAATCTTACATGAAGAGCCATTGTCAAGCTTTAATATTGAAAACAATACTTTTGATAAAATAACAGTGTCTTCTGCATTCAAAAAAGGGAGAAATCATATTTGAAGGTTTTTATTAAATAAAATACAAGGATTAAAATGATACTCATAGTCGCTATCATACAGTAGGTATAAAATAAATACTCAAATGGGAGTCTTCCCTTATTATGTTGAAGATTATGTACAATATCAGGCTCTCTTTACTGCCTATTTATTTTTGTGTTTATAAATAGTTCATCAAAATACATTATCAGGGTCTTTTCTTCAAATTTAAAAACCATATCATTTCATCTTATCTAGAATTAATGCAATTATATCAAATTTCTTATTAATATACCAAGTAGCATATTGTAATTACTATACTTTCTGTGTATTTGAATCATTGAATTATTCATGATTTCCAGAGAACTGCAGGGAGACAGTATTGGAAATCATAGTTCTTCTTGCATCATAATTCATCCCTTACCTTGACTTCTTTCAGTGATCTGTCTATGAGCCTCCAACACTAAATTAAATATGGCAAACTCAGATTCTTAAAGGAAATATGAGCATAATGTTTATAATAAACACATAGGAGAAATGTCTCAAAAATTGGAATGTTTGCTTGTTGTAAACAAGTTACCTGCTTCTCATGTAAAGTTCATTGTCAGTCATCAATATGCAGCTGTTTGTCCATGCCCAGGATCTACAGGCCCTCAAGGTGATTGGCCAAGAGAGCTTCATCCAGATTTATTTTTGTTGGTCATTGTTTTCTGAAAGTATGAAATCAATATTCCTAGGTCTTTCAAGTTTTTCAGATAATCTAGAAATCCCAATAACGAGAGCACTGTCATGATTCTAAAACATTAAAATTGAATTTAAACAATTATCATAAACAGATAGAAATTATTATTTGCCAGATAATTACTACAGTTGCTAATGGATAAAGCAATATGTGTGTATTAGCCCTTCTTTCTTCTATTCACTAGTCTGGTTTGTTTTCTTCATAATTTGAGTATAAAATCAGGCTACTATTTCATTACTTTAATAAGTTCTATTTACAAAACTTTAATATTACTTGCTCTCTTCTGTAACAAGAAACTCTAAGTAGAACATGTGATTTATTGAAAGTGATTACATTGAAGTAGACAGCTTCAATTCTTTGAAGTACTGTTTTAGATTATGTGTGGACACCTGGAAGAAACATAGAAGTGAATTTATTTTTCTGAATATTTTATATTTCTGTTACTTGGAAACATAAATTGATGTTCAATTTTAATCTGTTGTTCAGTACTATGTGGCTGTAAATACAATTTGATATTTATTGCCATTTATTGTTGTGACTTCTAAGTGTTTTCTTCTTTCAGAATTCAAAATCTCTTGAGCATCAAAGGGAATTATCATTTATGACTTAGATATTTTACTGTTTTATTTTTCATTTATTTTCCATGAAGAGTGCTATCTCAATTTTATTCTGAATTTGCGATAAAAGCTCACACTTCCCTTCAGAAATGAGTTTGCCATTGTCATTTATATTAGACTGTGATTATATTAGACTGAAATTCATAGTAACTATTTTGTAACTCAAATTGTTCACAATAGCAATTTGTGTGGTGTATCATAAATACTAAAATATTTTGGGGCTAGATTGATGCTAAATTAAACTGAATTTAAACTAAACTATTATAATAGAAAATACTGCCATATTAACCTTCAACAAAATATCATCCTCCATTTTCTTTGTAAAGGAAAGAGAAAATGGAAATAAAATCCATTAATTTTATTTTCTCTTTAATAAATAGCCTATATGTCTCAATTTTTTGTTTTGGTCTCAAGTTGCCTTAGCTTAAAATCCTAGTTGGTGTTTGATTTGTCACTTTGGTATAATGATAACCAAATGCTTACAACACAACTGTGTATGTGACTTGTTTTTGCAAAAGAGATACAATAGAATTTGCTAAATGAGTTATACCATATGAAATCTTATATATTAAATTATATTTTTGAAAAGATGTACATATTCTTATTTCACAATTATTCACATTATGAAACTGTAAATATACTCACAAGTATTTCTTTGTATGAGAGAGAAAGGATTGAATCTAGTTTTTATTCTAAAAATTATCTGTGCACTTTGCTACATTCATTTGAAATGAATGTTCATGTGAATGCTGTACAACAAATATGTTTCCAACAAGAAGGAATGGGAACAAAAGGATTAGAGGTAATAGTTGCTTCAATATCCATTTTCATAGCACTCTAACTATTTTTGTAACAATATCCTTGCATCAAACTTCTACTGCACAAGTTAACTTGGGCAATTATCTTTGTTAGAATCTGTAACATGCATTCTTATACCTACTCCAGGTATGGAAAATGATTTTTATCAGAAGTTTAAACCCTTATTACTTGGTAGTAATTGCCTTAAACACTATTAGAGAGAGAAAGATTGTCATAAGAAACTTCTTACCTTGAAATCCCAATTTAAACTCTTTTACTAATTCATTCCCTATCTGAAAAACAACATTACTTTGACTCCACATATTATTCAAGGCCAGATTAAATCTTCATATCTTCATTTTCAGTAAATTCATGTGTTGCACAAAGTTCCTTTTCATTAGCACAGGCAGTTCTTATCTGAAAATGATATTTGTAAATAGTATTTTGGTCTTTACTATTAAATATGGGATGGTTTTCACTTCTCTGAACTTCAATTTTCTGCAACAGAGGAAAGACAAACTTTTTAAGCAAATACATGTAACTGATCATAAACTCCAAATAGCTCAGTGATGGCATTAGACCAATTTACTATGTATAATTTAACTTTCCATAAATGAATGTACGAGTAAAGTCCAAGTTTAGATTTTCAGGTTTGTATCAAATATATGCTCCCTAATATTTTCTGTCATGGCAGAAAAGGTCAGGTTTTTAAGTAAAACATTATCTACATGTAACTAATTTCAAAAGAGTGTTCCTAATGAAAACCCTTTCAAGTACCTGATTGATAGTTGTTTCTATTTCCATTAAAAGCTGTTCACTCTATTCACTGGCCAAATGCAAAAAAAAAATACCTTTTACAGTTATCCATTTTTATAGAGATTTTTGTATTGCCAAAATAATGTGTGTTGATACTAGCAAATGCTGGACAGTTTTTTTACACTGGAAAGTTTAATGAAGAATGCCTATTATTTTTGTGTACAAAGTCAACTCTCCAGTCCCCACTAACCTTGCAGGCAAAGACGAGTTTTCCATTCTTCCCTTAGCTCTTATTATGTTGGTGGGTGAAGCTTTCCTAGTGAAGAATATAATCAGAGATAGTTTATATAAATAAACTTTAGTCATAATATTGGGACATGAACAATAGAGAACTTCAATGGTTTCTTTAAACAGAAGATTTACTATTTCATTTATGTTTGACTATGTTTCTTTGGGAAGGAATGATAGAGTGGCAAACTTTTCAAAGAAGGAAATAATGACTTGGAATATTGCCTCAATATAGAAAGAATTTTCTAATTGTATTCACCGATACCTTTCTCTCCAGGAGAAACTTGAAAAATATGTTATAAAACCAAAGTGCTGTTATTTAGAAATAACTTCTCAAACAGGATGGTTTGAGTGACCAAGACTCTTGTGTTATTAAATTCAGCTGGAATTGTTCTATTTTAAATAATATTACCTTTGACTAATTTTCTTGTAAGGGCATTTTCTTTTGCCTTTTTCTGTGCAATAAGATTTCTATAAATATGTAAACTGAATCCCTCATTTTTTTTCCTTTTAGACATTGTCTTCTGTATCAACTCTGCTGTAAGTTACAAATATATGTTTATGGCATAATAATAAAGGATATTTAAAATGTCTCCATTTATAGTATTCTACTTTATTTTTCATACATTATTTTCTCATAATCAAATTATTTTATTACTTTCTATATGAATAGATGATATCTGATATGTGATAATAAATATTAATTAGAGAATTCCAGCTTAAAATATTTCAGACTTTAGGTATCATTTATATTATTGAGATTTTTGTATATATTGCATTACTTGTAAAGACTAAACATTATTTATATCCACCAGAATATTTCAAAATATTTTTTAATAGTCATATAATACATTTTGGTCATATTTACCACCAGAACCCTTTCCGGGTCTACCTTGACTTCTCTATAATTCATACTTTGTATCCTTTTATTTTAAACATAATGAATTAAATTTGTGCTGCAAATATAATCGTCCATGTGGAGCTACCCACTGTACCTACAAATGGTCACACCCTTAAATAAAATTAAGTCTTCCTCTCCCACCAACTATCAAATGTCATTCATTGTCTATTCAGTTATAGGTGAGTTGTCATGCTTACATCCCTTCTCCATGCTGGAAATTTGTCTGGCTTGGACTTGTACAGGTCTTGTGCATCCTTGTTCACTTGCTATGAAATCATATGTATACCTGCCCTGCTAGTCCTGAAATCATTATTTCCATGTAGTCATCTACCACCTCTGGGTGTTACAATGCTTCCACCCTTTCATCTACAATCATCCCAAAGTGTTGGGAAGTGAAGTGTGATATAGATTTCTGTTTAGGACTGAGCATTCCACAGTCACTTATTTTCTGCATCTCCAGTGGTAACCAACATCTACTGTAAAGAAAAGCCTCTCTGATGAGGGTTGAGAAATACTTGAGTCTGTAAGTATAGTGATTAACCATTATAGTCAGTTTAACACTATTGTATGCTTGGGAAAATATTAGTAAGTTCTTGGTCTTGCTACTGATAAGCTTCAATCTTGTGGAGAGGGTGTTAAATCAAATAAGAAAGTCAATGTTCACTCTTACAACATTCTCACCACTATAGTTCTACTATAATGGAATCTACCAAGGACAGACACTATTTTATTTCAAGGGGTTCAGAACTGGGTGAGCATGAGGATAATTTTTGCCCTTTCAGCAGTTTAAATAACATCTTTGACTATTAGCTAGTAGAGATGAAACTTCCAGGTGGGTACAAGGTTTATTTTTCCATGTTCTATGATTCAAATATGTGGTATATTGAGAAATAAGGTCTTATCATCAAGAACTGGAGTATAACAAATGAAGAAATATACTATGACTTAGTGATATAGTAATTACTATAAAAATGTGGGTTTTTTTTTAAACTATGTATAGAAGACAAACCTCAAATAAGATAATTACCAGTCCAGTCATTCTATTTTTCTTTTTTTGGAAAGGTCTTTAAAAGTCATAGAAAGAAGTTAGTATTAGGAAATTCGTTGTCATGACAGTCTTAAACAGTTATTTATACCAGAGCTGCCATTAAATTTCAGCATTCAAAGAAATTAATTTTTGTGTCAACCAATTACTAATTTATTAACTCTGATTTAGTCACAGATTGCAGATATATAGTTAAATGATTTAGTGAAATAAGCACATCTTCATTTTTTCCAGGCTATTACCATTGACTTTTAGAAGCCTCCAAAGGACTAGCCAAGAACCTAAGGCTTTTCACCAAGGCTCTGGGAAAGCAGAAAATAGAAATTTGTTGTAAAGTATTTTATATTCAATACTTATTTAAAATAATAAACATATATAACAGACTAATTATATTTTAGTTTTGATTGCATAGATTTGTAACCCCCTTTAAATCACTGATATTTTAAAGCTGGGTGGTGGTGGCACATGCCTTTATCCAAGCACTCGGGAGGCAGAGCCAGGAGGATCTCTGTGAGTTCGAGGCCGACCCGCCTACAGAGTGAAAGGCACTAAAACTACCTGGAGAAACCCTGTCTCGAAAAACCAAAATAAAAATTCACTGATATTTTTTATATCAAATTTTAATTACATTAGTCTCTGAGATGTTGAGTAGTATCAATTTGGATAGTTGGGATAGCTGAGAATAACTAATAACTAAATAAATAATAACTAATAACTAAAGTCCAGTGAGTTATGTTAAAAAGTATGCTTGTAGGACAGCCTGGTCTACACAGTGAGTTCCAGGACAGCCAGGAGCTGTTACACAAGGAAGCCCCGTCTTGAAAAAATTTTAAAAATGTATGTTTCTGTAGAAACTAAAGACCACAATTGTACCACATGTGATAATAACAAAAGAATCTGTACAAGCAATTGAAAAGTCATAGGAAAGAATCTGAAGGAAAATTAATCCTGGAAATTAAGAATAATACATTTTGAATCTGGTAAAAAGTGCATAAAAGTCTCAAATGTGTATATAAGTAATCATGTTTTAATGTTGGCAAGTGCCCAAGGCAACAAACATAAACAAGACTATTTATTTTGCATTATAGTTCAGAGAGTTTCAGTTACCAGTTGATTTCCATCACTGCATTATGGCAGCAGTACATGGGAGAACAAATGGGTTCTCTTAATGGCTAGGAGACAAGAAAACACAGAAAATGTTTCTACTACCATATTCTTTTCAAGAGCACCTATGTAATGAATGACTTCCCAATAGAACTTAGTTCTTGGAGTCATATCTAATAAGTGTTAGAGCACAATAGGCCCCACTTATTTTTAACCATGTTATTTTTATTAAAATATAATTACATACTGCCCCATCTCCTTCCTCCAACCTCTCATATCAGATTCCAGACCCTGCTACTCCCTCTCAAGTTTGCAGCCTGTTTTTACTTAATTATTATTAATACATACATATAAGTATATAAATAAATATATAAATAATATATAAATGCAACCATGCAACGTGCTGAATCCATCCATTGTTATATATATATATATATATATATATATATATATATATATATATATATTTATTTATTTCTAAGGTTGACCTCCTGGTATTGGATAACCAATTAGGGGGCTCATACCTGGGAAAGATGTATAAGATATCTAGCTAAAGCATAGGTTGAGTGAGCTAGCAAGCAGAATTACTTCATAGTTCCTGCCTCTAGGTTTTGGTATTGAGTTTTTTCTGGAACATCTATGGATCATGGATTATGATCTCAAAATATAAGGAAAAAACTTTTCTCTCCATGTTACTTTTCAACATAAAGAAATTTAAACAGATGGTTTGATATTATCATAGTTATATTTTTAGTTGTAGATGATATTCCATGTTTGTACCAGGCTTTCTTTTGGGCCACCACTCAGTTTCCAAATCATGACACAGAGACACAACATCTCTTAGCAATGGTCAGCCTTATCTTAAGCTTGTCTATTGCTAGCTCTTATAACTTATTTCAAGCTCTTTCTCTTCATCTACATTTGGGGGGGCTTTTTAATTGTTCTTTCTCTATGTCCTATTTCTCCACTGTCTCCATGGTTGGCTGGTGACTGCCTGGCGTCTGGCTTCGTGCATAACCCTCTTTTTCTTCCTCATTTTGTCTTCCTTCTTCTCCCTGTAGATTCTTCCTCCTATTTATTCTCTCTTCGTGCCAGCCCTCCCTATCCCTCAGCTGCCTAGTAATTGGTCCTTTAGCTTTATATTAGATCAATCTGGTGCCTTAAGCAGGCAAGGTAAAACAGCAACACATCTTTAGATAATTAAACAAACGCAGCACAAACAAATGTAAAACAACTTTACATCATTAACAAAGGCAGCAGGAACAATTGTAACACACCTTCACATAGTTAAAGTATTTTCCACAGCATAAACAAATGTAACACATCTTTGCCTAGTTACATTAATAGTCCACAACACATGCTATTTTGTTTGTTTTGTTTTCATACATAAATAATGTATTTACATCATTTCACCCAACTTTTTCCATCTCCTATTGTGTTCATAACCAATTTTTCTATCTTATTGTTACACACACACACACACACACACACACACACACAGAGTAAATTAATTATTGTAATATTTTTTCTTATATATCTACAATTATGATTGACCTTTTGGGATTAGGTAATCTATCAGGGACTTATTTCTGGAGAAAACTGAACTGACTACCTATCCTTATATGCACAGATAAGTAAAGATTTTCCCCAAATCAAGGAAGATCTTTTTTTTTCAGCAGAAACCCACAGCTGGTCAAAAACTCAATTAACAACAAACTATGTGGTACTCAGCCCTAATTGCCACTTCTACAACACAACCCCTACATTTAATGCTCGTGAAATATTGAAGAAGGGAGGGGAGGAAGGATTGTAAAAGACAGAACACCAAGATGTCTGCATCAAGATTGTGTCTTCTACATTGCTCAAGAATTTTCATCCATGCTCTCTTATTAATATACTTGCCTAAAGAAGACTTGTAAAATGGCAACAGGAACCAACATAATGATTTAGTTGAAGGAAATCTCACAATGCTTCACCTCTAAATAAAGAGCCATAGGCAATTGATGGAGGCAAAGAAAAGGAAAATCCATGTTGGTTTATTGTAGTGCTTGTAGTAACTTACTTTCCCACCAGGTCCTATGTGTGGCAGCATATAACTAAAGGGTTTCATATTGTATGAATTGAAACAGTCACAAAAAGATAAATATAGCCTACTGTCACTTAAATTGTAAAACTAAAAATGATTTCATAGAAAAAATGATTCAAGCCCCTATCCTTAACCCAGAAGCAATCGCCTGTTGACAATTGCTCATAAAGGAAAAATTCATTTTCTCCAATGGAGTCTCACTGGTTATACAAGTCACCCTTAAGGGCAGGCTCCATGGCCAGAAATCTATAGCCAACACAAAATAAAGGCAATGGTATTTTTAGAGGGTTTTTGTTTTCTTTTGTGTTTGTCTCATTATGCTTTGGGCATTTTCTTTTTACTTACAGGTTTTGTTTATATATTTTGGAATTCATGTTTTTATGGTATTTATGTGTTTGTGAGTATGTGTGTCCCTGGGTCTATAAATGATTCTTGTGTTTTTTCTTCTCCTTTTGTTTGCTTTGTTTGTTTATTGTTATTTATTTGTCCTATTCTGGTTTATTTCTTTTTTAAAAAAATTTAGTTGCCTTTTTGTTTTCCAATGAGAGAGGGAAAAAAGGTAGGACATTTGGGTGGGTAAGGAGGTGAGGAGGATCAGGAGGAGTCAGAGGAAGGAAGCTGTGATCAGAAAATACTGTGTGAAAAAAGTTTATATTCGAGTGACCACCGGAGACATAAGCCCACCCTGCACTGATTGGGAACAGATAAGGCCCCATTTCTGGACTAGAGGCACTTTCTGTGTCCACGCCCCCAGCCAGTGAAGCCCCAGAGATTCCCTTCCACACAAGAGTGGATAAAGAAAATGTGGTACATTTACACAATGAAGTATTATGCAGCAGTATAAAACAATGTTATCATGAAATTTGTAGGCAAATGGATAGAACTAGAAAAAAATCATCCTGAGTGAGGTAACTCAGACCCAGAAAGACAAACATGGTATATACTCACTCATAAGTCAATGTTAGAAGCAAAGCAAAGGATAACCAGGCTACAATCCATAACCCAGAGAAGCTAAGTAAAGAGGAGGACACTAAGAGGGACACACATGGATCACCCCAGGAAGGGCAAAGAGTTAAGATCTCCTAGGCAAACTGAGAGGGAGGGAAGAGAGGGGAGGGGATGGGATGGGAGGGAAAGGGCGGTGGGAACATGGCGGGGAGACCAAGAGAAGCAATGAAAGAGATCTTGACAAAGTGTACCTACCATTAAGGGGATGGGTAAAAATATGCAGCTAGGGAAAACACCACGAACTCACAAGATTGTCCCAGCTAAGACTCATAAAAATGGTAGAGAGGATTCTAACATTATCCTTCCCCTGCACTCCGATTTGTGTCTACCCTAATTGTCATCATAGAACCTACATCCAATGGCTGACAGAAGCAGATGCAGAGACCCACAGCTAAGCACTTGGCTAAGATCCTGGAGTTCAGTTGAAGAGAAGGAGGAAGGGTTATAAGAACAAGAGGAGTCAGAATCATCATGGAATATCCACAGAAATAGCTGACCCAAGCTAATGGGAGCTCATGGACTCTGGACTGACAGCTGGGGAGCCTGCATGGGACCAAACTAGGCCCTCTGAATGGGGGTGAAAGTTGTGAGGCTTGATGTGTTTGTGGGTCCCCTGGCAATGGACCAGGACTTACCCTGGGTACACAAACTGGCTTTGTAGACCCCATTCCCTATGGAATGTCTTACTCAACCTCAATGCAGGAAGGAGGGCTAGGTCTGGCCCCAACATGGTATAACAGCCTGTGTTGACTAGTTCTATCCATTTGCCTACAAATTTCATGATGGCATTGTTTTATACTGCTGCATAACACTTCATTGTGTAAATGTACCACATTTTCTTTATCCACTCTTGTGTGGAAGGGAATCTCTGGGGCTGCACTGGCTGGGGGCGTGGACACAGAAAGTGCCTCTAGTCCAGAAAAGGAGGAGGCCTTACTCTCTATGAGGAGGGGATGGTGTGGGATGAGAATGGGTGGGGAAGTAGAAGAAGAGGAGGAGGGGGAACAGGGGTTGGTATGTAAAAGGAAAGATAATCTTTTTTAATAAAAACTTATATATATATATAAGTTTATATTCAATAAAAATGTGACGAAATAAATGAAAAAAAAAGATCAGTTTACTTACATTGGCTCATTTCTGTAACCATATGAAATTTAGGAATAGTTCTATTTATGTAAAGGTTGTCAGTTTGATAGAAATTACATTACATATAAATTTAGTCAAATTGGAAAGGAAATTAATTTTTAATACAATCATGAACTGAGTTTCTATTTTTTGTGTTAACATTTTATTGATAGGTTTTGGGGTGGTGTATTTCAATTTCATGTTTTTCAATTTAGCTATAGGTTTTTTTTTTCTGAAACTTTGCTATGTAAAAAAATATGGTCTAAATCTCCAGTTTCAAATCTCCATATGAATATTACCATTATTTTATATACGTAAAATGTCAAGGAATTTTATAAGATTTGTAACAAATATAAAAACATCTTTGGTATTGTAGATTTTTTTTACTGTTTACAATTTTTCAAACCTGGTAAACATATGCTATGCTTCCATGTATTAGTTTTATACTTTTGTCATATTCCATAATTGTCATTTTTTACATCCCTTACCTCCTTTGATAAACTTCTTCCTGTTTTAGTTTTCTTAATGTTATTGTCATTGAGATTACTCACAAATATTTTTAGGTAGTCTATTTTCAATATCCCATTTTTGAGTAATGAATTTCTACTTTCCAAACTTATCTTATATATGTATAAGTTTATACCATCTCCACACAATATTATTTATTTTCTTTTATATCTATTTCATTTACCTTTGAACCCACTTTGCTCTGGATGTTGCTTCCTGTACTATGTAGAAGTTGGATGTGTCAACCCAACAGGAGGAAGAGTCCCAAGAGCAGGCACAAGAATCAGAGACCTACACATTCTCACACTCAAGATTCCCATAAAAATATAAAGCTAAAAGCTATAATATATAGGCAGAAGATCTGGTTCAGACATAGAAGCTTGTTGCTTCAGTCTCTGGGAGATCATGTGTGCCTTGTTTAGTTAATTCAGAGGTCCTTGTTCTCCTGGTGTCCTTCGTCCCCTCTGGCTCTTATATTCTTTTAGCATCTTCTTCCATGAAGTGTTCCCTGATCTCTGAGAGGAGGGACTTGATAGAGACTTCCAATTTAGACTCTCTCCACATGTCTGGCTGTAGGTCTCTGTGTTTGTTCCTATCTGCTGTAGGAGAAAGGAAGCTTCTATGATGATGACTGAAGAAGGCACTAATATGTGAGTATAGCAGAATAACAATTGTAGTAATTTTATTAATATTTTTAAAAATAATTTAAATTAGACCAGTAATGCTTGGTTTTACACTAGGTCTCTGGGCTATCTAGTCTCTGGTTCTTGGTTACCCTAGCAGTGTCGGGTATGAGATTCATTTTATGGAATGGTCCTTAAGTCAAATGAGACATTGGTTGGCTACTCCCACAAGTTCTGTGCCACCACCACTTTAGCACATTTTTTTTGAAAGCAGGATAGCTTGTAGGTCAAAGCTTTTACAACTAGGTTGATATTTTTAAATTTCTTTTGGTAGCCTGCAAATACCTTCCTGCACCAAAGACACTAGACTATAGGAGTGAAGGCTCCGTGTAGGCACCAGCTCAATTTCTCCATGCTCAGTGAATTGTGTAGGTGTTACTGGCAATGGGACCAAACTGTCAGTTTGCAGAGAGCAACTGAGGTAGTAGTAACAGCTTGGTTTGTTTGGGGGTTTCCATGAGGCCCACTTGCCAACAATTCAATTGAATGAATGTTTGGTAACAAGAGATGGCCAGTTGAGACTCTGATTCCCTCAATGTTAGGAGACATCTTTAGGATCACCTTCATATATTTTAGAAAAATTCTGCTGAACTAGGTTTCGATATCATCCTCAAATTCCCCTCAATTCCAGTTGTCTCTCCCTGTATTCTCTTCCTCTACCTTATATCTCCCACAGTCCCTACCTGACCT
>NC_051083.1:111565846-111576846 GCF_004664715.2 Peromyscus leucopus
GGAAGATTTGATAATTTTTGTAGCTATTTTCCTTTAAATTTTGCTTTTGGCACCTCAAGTAAGCAATAAGATTTTTTTTATTTGTTTTAACTTTTTATAAAATATACTTTGATCATATTATTTCCTATCCCAAACTCCTCCAAGATATCCCTACCTTCCAGATATTACCTTTAAAATGATTTCCTTAGACTCTTGTGGCAATTGTTATTCCACACAAATTCATATTAATAGGAAGCCATTTAATATTTGACAAGCTTTGAAAGACCCTCTGTTAAACATGATAAACATACTACATAAAAGCAAAATCAGGTCAAACATTTTTACATATACATTTACAAAAGGCAAATATTTTTGCATAACTATTTTATGTATTAAAAACATGTTGCCTCTTCAGGGTTCTGTGAAATATAAGTTGGAGAATTTATTATTCATTTGCAACAAATGTTGATATGATCATTCTGTTACTGTCTCCAACATATTTTATTTATTTATTTATTTATTTATTTATTTATTTATTTATTTATTTATTTATTTGGTTTTTCGAGACAGGGTTTCTCTGTGTAGCTTTGCGCCTTTCCTGGAGCTCACTTGGTAGCCCAGGCTGGCCTCGAACTCACAGAGATCCGCCTGGCTCTGCCTCCCAAGTGCTAGGATTAAAGGCGTGTGCCACCACCGCCCGGCTTCCAACATATTTTAGATGCATTGCAAGAACAGAAGAAATAAAATTGAAATATTAAATAGAAATATATGCTACTATACTTTGTGCTTATAAAATATTTTCAATTATTGAACACCATTGCTTAGGAAAATTATGTATGTTTGATTTATGAAACAAATATATTCAAAACTTTAAGTCACCCCAATAGTAAACTTGATATAATGTTGCATCAAGGCCAAAGGTTAGATGGTGACATAAATAATAAAAATGAAGTTTTTATGATTAATTATAACAGAAAATTCTTAACTGACTTTACTGATGACACTTGTTCTGGGAAATATTCTGGTAAATATTTCAATATACAGAATCTTTTTTTCATGTACCTTATAAATTCAACAAATTATGTATAAGGTTATTGGTACATATGGATTGTATATAAATACACTTGAATTCATATGATTTTGAGTCATTACACTTGAAAGAACAGATGTCATCATATTCTTTTACTTATGTTAGAATGCAAACAGAATGTAAAACAGTAATTGTTAAAAACAGAAAGTTCATGCAAAAAGCATTTAGTGAAAATGACCAATGTACACTGATTTATGTATATTTTAGAATAACAAAAAAATATTTTTCTCCTTTAAATATAGTCCTCAGGTTATTCATTTATGAAGACAATATTTTTATTTTGAAAAGCTGGAAGTAGTTCATAATGCAAATGTAAATTAATGTATAAGTGAAAATTTTTTCATGGTCATTTGATAAAGAATTTAATAATACTCCACAAATATTTCTAGTTATTCACTGTTAGCATTTTAATAATCTATTTGTTCTGTCTTACTTAGATTTACAGTCAACTAAACAAACACAGGAGACTGTCCACATAATCAGTGTTCCCCATTTAATTCCATGCCACTTTTCTGGTAACTTACACACTGTCAGAGCCCATTGCTTACAGTTTTGTTTGTATTTTCATTGCATTATCAAGCTTTTGTGGTACTATTCATAATTTCTGTTCTCTATTCATGATTTCTATTCTCAAATCTCATCCATTTAATAAACAATTCCATTGACTATATTTGGTGATAATTTATAAGATTCTGAGCTGTTTCAAGAATCATTTACAAATTTAAATGCAGTAGCTATTTCATTGTTGCTAACTGATTGAAAGAAGTATCACAATAATCAGTAACATACATGCTACTAGAAATTAATAAACATTTTGTTCATTCAAAAAAAGTTACTTTATTGTGAAACAGCTTACTATTTTGGTATTTTGAAAATAATTACTTAATATCTAACAATTTTGCTAATGGCCATGTCAGAGGAACAGCAGGTAGCAATTGAAGTTCAAGGTATCAGCCAACCAGGAGGAAACTTTGTAATGGGTCAATCTCATTTAAGCAAGGCTACAAGATTACAGACCCCAGAATGTCTTTTACTTCTGCTGTGCTTTACATGTTGTTGCTACAGTCTTTCCCTGGTATCTAGCTTGATGTGAGTGGATGTGGTGAGATGCCATTGCCTATAATGTATTGTTTTTATCTTATGAATACCTCCCAATCTACTGGGCATTTTTATTTGTGGATTGTCAAGAAGATGATTTCTCCTTAAGCTGTCTAATTGATATAATAAAGTTAGCTTATACAGAGTGTAGCTGGAGGGCTTCAGGCGCCTCCCCTCGCCCCGCCTCGTAGGCGTGACAGTTGCCAGAGTCTCAATGGGGATTGGAACTTCCAGATCCAAGCTGGAATGGCTACCCACTACAACAGAGTTTTGATGAATAAAAATGAATACAAAGAAATACTAAACAGTCATGGCCTATAAGTTCGACCAAGGAGCTGCTTTAAATCACAGCTCAGGTTGATGATGTAGAAAAACAATTGAATTTCCCAACAGCCAGGCTGGTTCTAATACTCTTTACACTGGGAAATGCAGTCACAGGTTTGAGTGTGTAACATTAGCTGAAACAAAGCTTCAAAATAATGTTAGATTAGACCAGATGCCTTGCTAATGTTTTTTAAGATAAGCAACATCAGAAAAACAATCTATAGTTCACAAGGACACATAGCTGAGCAGTCTGATTCATTAAGCTAGGATCATAAATACAAAAGAGTCAAATTATTGCTAGCTGATGGATGGCTCATTCCTTGGACCCATTCTTGACCTCACTTTGCTAATATGGGTATGCACCCTGAAGATTCAAAGTTCATCTGACTAACCGATTTCTATGTATAAAATTTTGTTTTTTTCCATATGAAATTGAGTATTGTTATTTCCAGGTCTATGAAGAAATGGGGGGTGGGAGGAGGGAGGATGGGGGAATCTGTGGCTGATATGTGAAATTGTTAATTATGAAATAAAAATATTAAATAATAAAAAAGAAAGTATACATCAAAAAAATTGTGGTACAGGCTTCTTTTGATAGTCACAAGTTACACACAGGGCAGAAAGTATATTTTGAGATTTAAAGCATCATAGTGCCATAGTATCTTGGGAGTGCTGACTGGAGCTGATACTAATTGATTGATGGTATCTCAAGAATGTAGACCTAGGCCTGCCCTAGAAGATTTATGACATTCCAGGTATCTTTATGCCCTGAGACTCAGCAATCTCAAGGCAGCTTTGAGATTTGAATCAAATCTAAAATTTATGACTTCTGATTACAGGGTGTTAGTTCAAAATGTTTACATAGTCGTGAGTTAATTTAAATTGCTTTTCCCTCTCCTTGGGACAATGCAGGACAAATGGTTGTAATGGCTAACACACTCAAATTTTCTCATGTTCTTGGTCTCTTCAGAAGTTTAAGATTCCTTTAAAATGCCTTATAATATTACCTCTTAAGATAGATAATAAAGTAATTGATTCTTTCTTTGCCGCCTGTCAACAAGAGGGTTGGTTGTAAAAATGTGCTCTTTTCTTGCTTATGACCTATTATTCTGTGACGAGCTGCTTCACTATATTGCATGTGACTTACCAGGATGACTCTATTTTCAGTCGTGTTAGGGAGATTATAAATATGCTTTTACTTGTAATCATTCACCTGATAAATGGAATGTAACTATTTTATGACTCCTGTATTGCATGCAAGAAGATTTTGTTTGGTTATATAAGAGAGAGAGAAAGAGAGAGAGAGAGAGAGAGAGAGAGAGAGAGAGAGAGAGAGAGAGAGAGAGAGAGAGAGAGAGAGAAGTAAGAGAGAAAAAACATGAGAAGAGAATAAGGAAGGGAACCATCAAGAGAGTGTGTGAGTGTCTTTTACCTAATGACTCATAGAAAAGTTGTAGATGGAGATTTTTTGTGTTCCACCTGGCCCGCAGTCAGGACAACAGGACAAGTCTCTCTCACCTGCCAGTCCCACAGCCACTTGGACCCAAATAAACATACACAGGCTTATATTAATTAAAACTATATGGCCTATTGGCTCAGGCTTTTTGCTAGCTAGAACTTACATCTTAAATTAACCAATTTCTATAAATCTATACTTTGCCACATGGCTTGTGGCTTACCAGTATCTTTACATCTTGCTTCTTATGGTGGTGGCTGGCAGTGTCTCCTGACTCAGTCTTCCAAGAATTCTCCTTTTTTGCTTATTCTGCCTATACTTCCTCCCTGGCTACTGGCCAATCAGTGTTTAATTTATCAACCAATCAGAGCAACATATTCACAGCATACAGAACATCCCACAGTAAAAAGTGTTAACTAGGAATAGGAGACCATGGAAAATGAAGACCACATGATAATAGGAAGAAACAAAGTGCTAGAGAGGCCCACAGAAATCCACAAAGATACCCCTACAATAGACTACTGGCCTTGGTTGAGAGATAGCCCGAACTGACCTACTCTGGTGATGGGATGGCCAAACACCCTAAGTGTCGTGCTAGAAACCCCATCCAATGACTGAGGGAACAGGATGCAGAGATCCACGGCTAAGCCCTGGGTGGAGCTCTGGGAGTCCAATTAGTGAGAAAGACGAGGGTTTGTATGAGCGAGAATTGTTGAGACCAAGGTTGGATAAAGCACAGGGACAAATAGCCAAAGGAATGGAAACATATGAACTATGAACCAATGGCTGAGGGGCCCCCAACTGGATCAGGCCCTCTGAATGGGTGAAAGAGTTGATTGGCTTGATCTGTTTGGGAGGCATCCAGGCATTGGGTCCTGTGCTCATTGCATGAGTTGGCTGTTTGAAACCTGGGGCTTATGCAGGGTTGCTTGGCTAGGCCTGGGAGGAGGGCACTGGACCTGCCTGGACTGAGTCTACCAGGTTAATCTCAGTCCTCGGGGGAGGCTTTGCCCTGGAGGAGGTAGGAATGGGGGATGGGCTGGGGGAAGGGGAGGGGAGCGGGAGGGGGAAAAACAAGGGAATCCGTGTCTGATATTTATAACTGAATGGTATCATAAAATAAAATAAAATAAACTTTTTTTTAAAGTGTCAACTATGCCAATGCTGTGGATTACTTTTGAGCTCTGGGCAGCCTAAAGCCGGGTTCTCCCAGGCTATAATACAATTTTGAATATTTTTTGAGCATATACTTGGGATTTCTCACTATAAAGAAAGTATTATATAATGTTAAATGGATTCATTTCGCAAATAACACTTCTTCAATTTCCTTGATATTTATGATATTGTGTTATGCAATGAATTTACAATTGTGAGCAAGATAGGGAAAATTTATGTAATAAAGAATGTTATAGTTTGCTGAAAAGGCTGAAAGACTAGTAATTTCTATAGTATAAAATACGTAAAATCAAATATGTAATGTTAGGTTAGAAAATAGTATGTGTCATTCATATAACAGAATTAAAATCATGAGTGTACAATTTATAATGGTATGCAAGAATAGTCACGTAAATACATGAGTGAAAGTATGCAAAATTATATTCATTTCTAGTTAGAAAAGTTTTGATTTTCATAATAGCAAAAATATAAACAATTCACTGATAACAAAATACATTGACTTTTTCTGTAGCTATAACAAATTATTACACCTAACGTGTATGATAGTGGTATATTCAAAATGCAGATACATTATTATTTTATTCTTTAAACTCACCAGTGAAAGTATTTAACCTGTTTTTCTTTGTTGATGTAATTATGATTACTGTTTCAGTCTATTTATTTGTAATTGCTTTATTCAGATTTTATATTTCTCATGATCTAGTTTTAGTGTTTTGCATGCCTCTAAAATGCTTTCAATTTCTTCTAGGTTGTGTAATTCATTTGCATATAGTTTTCATGTCTGTCTCTTAAGATCATTTTTGCTTATGTGAAATCTTTTATTGGAAAGATAAGATTTGTCTATATAGTCTCATACATTTGAATGCTACAGAAGTAACATAAAAAGTTAAGGCCTTGTTAGAGTAGTTGTGGCCTTGTTGCCATAAGTGTGGCCTTGTTGGAGGAAGTTTGTCCCTGAGGGTGGGCTTTGAGGTTTCAAATGCTCAAGCCATGCCAACTCTCTCTGTCTCTTCCTTCTGCCTGCCTACTCAGATGTAGAACTCTCAGCTATCTTTCCAAAAGCCTCCAAAGCTGTCATTCGCCTTAGTCTTAGAATTTTTTTTTATTAAAACTACCTTTATTATATGAGGGAGACCAGCTCCCTCTTTTTCCCCAAGAGTACTCTTAAGGAGGGAGAAGTGAGAAAAAGTACATAGAAATATAGAGGAGAGAGATAGTTAGAAACACAGCATAGCTTGGGAGGGCAATTCATACAGAATTACACCCCCCCCAGGATTGCCATCTGAAGTCCTTTGTGTTTCATACAAATTTTACATTTTTATATTTATGTGAATAATCCGTGGGAATTTTTATTATAATTGCATTGTATCTGTAAATTGCTTTGGGTAAGATAGTCATTTTCATAATATTAAGTTTATCAACTTCTGAGCAATGAGGTATTTTTATCTTCTATTTTCTTCCATCAATATTTTGAAATTTTCATTATGGAGATATTTTTACTTCCTTGATAAGGTCTTCCTAGACTTATTTTGAGGCTGCTGTGAATGGAAAGATTTCCATGATCTCCTTCTTAGCAATTCCTCCCCTCCTCTCTCCCTACCTATGTTACAAACTTCAAGAAATCCCCTTAATTTTTTTTCTCTTTTCCTGATACTCTAACTAGGGCTTCAGTCATTATATTGAAAAGAAGAAGGGTTACTGCACAGCCCTGTGTCATTCATGATTTTAATGAGATTGCTTCAAGGTTTCCTCTATTTAGGGTGTTACGATAATGAGTTCAACATATATAGCCTTTCTTATGTTGACATATATTACCTCCAATCTTATTTTCTCTTGTACTTTTATCATGAAAACATTTCGGATATTGTCAAAAGTATTTTGTTTCTTTTGGAGATGATCACGTGGTTTTTATGTTTATGTCCATAAATATATTCATATTTATTAAATCTATTGACTTAAGTGTGTTGAAATATTCCTATATTTCAGGGTTAAAAGCAGCTTGATTTTTTGATAAATTTTTATATTCAGTTTGCAAGTATTTCAATGAATACTTTTGCATATGAATCATCAGGAAATTGATCTATATTTTTTGTAATGTCTTAATTTCATTTTGGTATTAGAGTAAATGACATCATAGAAGAGGCTTGGATGTGCTCAATCTGCTTCTTTTTTTGGAATAATTTAAGAAGAATGGTTGTGGTTCTTCTATGAAAGTCTTATAAAATTGTGCTTTGAGTCTAAGCAGACCAGAATTTTTTTGTGTAAAGACATTTATTACTCTATTAATATCCTTATTTGGTGATTGGTATTTTTATGTTGTTCATTTCTACTTGACTTTACATTAGTGGCTCAGATGAATCCAGAAAACCATACATGTTTATATGTATGTAATTCAGGGAGATTTTGAACTATCATTTGGGCTTGCAGATAATTTTGGTAAATGACCACTACCTTCCTCAATACTTATATCTGGTTCATTTTTCTAGTGGGAATCTGTAATTAAAATAATTTATAATTTCCTTCTAATTTTGAAAACTAATGTAATATTTATATTCTTTTACCTAAAGTCTCATCCCTGTGCATTTAATATTTTTGATATGCATATAGAAAAGTCTATATGGGAATAAATATGAGTCAAAATAATAAGTCTGAAGGTTCAAAATAAAGATTTCTCCAGACATAAAATTGAGGATGTTTGATTATTTTTCTATAATCCTAAGAATGAACTGAGATATTAACACAAGTTAATTTAATACTGAAAACCTAGAGTTTTACAGAAAACGCACAATTTTTCTTTTGACTCATGCTTCACCATTTTGATATTAATGTATATCATGTACATATTAGAATATTTGAACTGGAATATAATTAGTTTGATACATTTAAATAGATGCCATTATTTATAGGTAATGGCCTTCTCTTTTGCTGTGTTATGAAAAAAACTTATCATAGGTTTGTTAGAAACCACCAGAGAAGAAAAACTAGGTGTCCTGTCACTACTGTAGGAGCTATATAACTGCTGAATTATGAAACATATTTTGGAAAGCAGTGTTTATAGATGCAGAAACAGTAGTTGGAAATATTTAATAAATAAGTTAAAATGGTTGCCAGTTAAAGAGTACTTACTCTCCCAAAAGAGACTGTTTGGTATTTAAAAGCAAAGGGAAAGCTCATTCAGGAGGATACAAAAGAGATTCATGTTAAAAAGTAGGTGATGGAAGATTTCAAATGACTTTTTCAATAGCATAATTTTACTGGAGGTACGATGTACAGCACATGAGCAGCCATACACCTAAAAAAATCATTAAGGAAAATCAAATTTTCTGAATCTCAGTTGTGGAATTTAAGAATCAATGAAAATTAAACTGGGTCAATAGAAGATGAGTCAACTGCTTAGTGATGAATTCCAAGCATTGACTTAGTGATTTTAGGAGAGGACATATTTCAAAAAGTTGATTTATATTTGATCATTAAAAAATTATTTACGTTAATTGACTGTCTTTCTATTATTTCTCATATAAATGTCATGAAAGCATTAATACAAATATATTGAGGTGAGGAAATGTCCTACAGTCTTTTATGATACAGTTTTTAGTCGTAGATGACTAGCAAAATAAATAAGAATTGCTTAGAAATAATGTTGACTTTTAAACTATTCACATATTATTTCATTTAGTAAATATAGCCATGTAGATTGGCTTCTTCAAGTTAATAAGCCAACTGAAGCTATGGAGCAGAAAGTATTTCCTCTTTTTTTCCTCTTTTGGGGTAAGTAATGCAATGAGAACAAATATCAAATTGGATGACAGAGACATTATCAAAGAGGCCATGTTCATATCCTGAGATACTACATAATATTCAATTTTTTTCAACATTCATGGAAGGGTTAAATGTTTACTTTAGTTATAAATAACAATAATGAAAAAGTACATTTACTACCTTAAGGAAGTTTGATAATAAACCTTAGATAAAGAAAAAAAAAACTAGTAAAGTGTGAGAAAAAAACAAGACAAGTAAAGAGGCATAGATATTTCTTTATTTTTCAATTTTCATTCAATTACTTTTTGTGTAAGTATTAAAAGATTTAATGCCAACCAGTTTAGTCATATGCATTTATTACATATTTCTTGATGACCTGTCATATGCTCCATATTGATCTGGGCATTGATTCTACAACTACTAGAGAGAATATTCTGATTCTCACAGACCTTAATCTTTGTGATGAGAATCAAAAAAGAAATAGTATTCTTATCGGTGACATGAAATAAAACAACAAGAAAATGTCAATGAAATAGTTTGATTAAAGGTATTATTTTGATAGACATTTCAAATATTTCTAGAGATGTAATGTCTGAGCAGAGATTTGAAGTATGAAACATCAAACTTTACAGGCAGTAAGGAAAGAGAACACAGAAGTCTTGAAGAAATTAATAGATGAAATCATAGTAAGGATGACAAAAAATGAATGCAAGGGGCCGAAAGACTTTATCAAAGTCTGAGTGCTAAGGAAGCAGGTAAAACTGCCTACCTTCAAGCATCATGATCTGAGTTTGATCCTAATGACTCCCATAAAGGAAGGAAGAAAACTGACTCTTGCAAGGTGTTTTCTGACTTCTATATGCACAAGAAGGCTTACAACACACACACACACACACACACACACACACACACACACACACACACAGAGAGAGAGAGAGAGAGGGGGGGAGAGAAAGAGAGAGAGAGAGAGAGAGAGAGAGAGAGAGAGAGAGAGAGAGAGAGAGAGACAATCATAAGGCAGGCAATAGTGCTAGCAGACAGTTTGTGTAATATTATATAGGGAATTAAAGACTAAGATATAACTTTTTATATTCTGAATTAGAAATGCAATAGTATATATATATACATATAATATCACTATTATGTGACTTTTGATTTATAAAATCAATGTTCTTAGTATATAAGGAGAGTATATAGTAAAATGAGAGAAGATAGCAAATTATAGCTAAAATGAAAATACAGAGGGCAATATTTGAGACATAAAGTTGCAACTAGGAGGAGGAGGGAGGCTGGGAAAATATGGTGATACCAAAACCAAAAAAAAATAAAATTATCCAGACCAATCTTGAAAAAAAAAATCACCGTGGCAGGTATTAAACTACTTGATTTTTAATTATACTACAGAAAAACATATTAAATGCAGCATGGTACCTGCACCAAAAAAATGCTTGTGAAGAGCCCACAGAACATCTTTTCATGGTGCTCCAAAGTTGTCCCATGTTCTTTTAATAAATATTTTATACATCTCATTGGCCTTTACTGAATGATCCAATTTCTCTACTTTATCTTCTAGCCCAAAATCTGTTTTCCACATGAAACACTCTGTTGGTGAGGTTTTACAAGGTGTTTTTTATTTGGATAACTGAGATTTTCATATTTTGCATTACTTCTGTTTATGTTTTCTTCTACAATTCTATGTATTTATTGAAATTTATTTCACATTTGGGTTGATTTCTAATTTCATTTACCTGTTTTTATTTATTTGGCTCTCACTGCAATTAATATTTGGAGGTACACATTGTAGTGTTTTTATGTTACCTTTTTTTTTCTGTACTGGAACTTGATCATCTAGAATACTTTGTTGGAGATTTCCTTTTATTTTTTCGCAAATATTCTTTCTTCTTTCCATGGAGGTGTGCACAGCATTTAGTAATGAATGAGGTGCATGACTTTTAGAAGCTGTGTTATTCTGTGGAACTGGCATTGAGTGGTGGGTGATGTTCTGTCTCTAGTCTTCCTTGACAGTCTGGTTCCTCTCTGCTCTAACTAAGGGTCAGCAGACTCCTGCTTGTTTCTCTCCTCTGCCATCTTCTAATATGACTCTTAAGCCTGATTCCC